>NC_053039.3:172759066-173059133 GCF_002575655.3 Aegilops tauschii subsp. strangulata
GATCCATTCGTGAAACACACCCGCATATTAGCTACACCCAATGCTTAAGTATGATCATAGTGCCCCTTAGTTGGTGCTTTATAAGAGAAGATGGAGACTCAAATAAAATTAAAGTTGCATAAAGTAAAAGAAAGGCCCTTCGCGGAGGGAAGTAGGGATTTGTAGAGGTGCCAGAGCTCAAGGCGAAAAAGATAGAGATAAAAACAGTTTGGGTGGCATGCTTTTCCTGTCAACGAGAATGATCGAGTAGTTCCCAATACTTTCCATGCTAGATATATCATAGGTGGTTCCCGAACAAAAATTAAAGTTTATTCCTTTTTCAACCACATTTTCACTTTCCATGGATAGCTATATCCACGGGTACCTTCCATACCAACACTTTCCAAGGAATTTATTATTTGACGACATAAAGTAAATTCATTTTTCATTTCGGGACTGGGCATCCCTAATACCTTTGCCTACTCTTGTGCAATGACAAGTGAATAAACACGCATCTTGAGAATAAAGTATCTAGCTTGGAAATATATTAGCCAATCCCTACTGTTTCATGAGTGGTACGAGCACACAAAAGAGAAATTTATTTTGAAAATTAGAGATGGCACATACAAATTTGCTTAGAACGGCAAAAGAATACCGCATATAGGTAGGTATGGTGGACTCATGTGGTAAAACTTGTTTAAAGGATTTTGGATGCACAAGTAGTGATCATACTTAGTGCAAAATGAAGGATAGCAAAAGATTGAGAAGCGACCAACCAAGAAACAAAACTTTCATAATCGCGCGTTAAGCATAATTAACACTGAATAATGCACCAAAAGTAGGATGTAATTTCATTTCATAACTATTGACTTTTTCCCTTGCATAGGGAATCACAAACCTTAACACCAATATTCTTACTAAAGCATAATTTCTCATCAACACGGCTCAAATATCAGATCATCATATCTCAAAACTACTACAAAGTATCAAGTTTATTTTGTCCAATGATCTTCATGAAAGTTTTTATTATATCCTCCTTGGATATCTATCACTTTGGGACTAATTTTCATATGTTGCTTTTGATAAGCTCAAACAAATATAAGTGAAGATCATGAGCATAAAATTTCTTTCTCTCAAATTAATTTAAGTGAAGCAAAAGAGAATTTCTTAAAAAATTTACTAACTCTCAAATAAATCTAAGTGAATCAAGAGAGCATTTCTTCAAAATAATAAAGCACACCATGGTCAAAAAGATATAAGTGAAGTACGAGAGCAATTCCATAGCTCATAAAGATTTAAGCGAGGCATATAGAGCAACTCTAACAAGTCATGGCATAATTTTGGCCCTCTAAAATAGGTGTGTCCAGCAAGGATTCAAGACTAAAAATAAAAAGGAAAACAAGCAAAGACTCATATCATACAAGAAGCTCCAGGAAAATCTCATAGTATGTGACGAATAAAAATATCGCTTCGAGTATAATACCGATGGTCGTTATAGGAAAGAGGGGATGCCACCCTCTTTGGATAATAGCTTGGGATGCCATGGGCATCCCCAAGCTTAGGCTCTTCTTACTCCTTATTCCTTCATCCATCTAACATCACCCAAAACATGAAAACTTCAATCACAAAAAACTCAACAAAACGTTCGTGAGATCCGTTAGTATAAGAAAACAAATCACTACTATAATTACTATTGCAAACACATTCAAATTTTATTTTTGCATTATATCTACTATATTCCAAATTTTCTATGGCAAAAACTCTTCAAAGAAAACCATAGAATCATCAAAACCAAGCACACAATGCAAAGAAAACAGAATCTGTCAAAAAAAGAACAGTCTCCAGCAATCTAAATATTTCGAATACTTCTGAAACTCCAAAAATTCTGAAAAATTAGGACAACATGAGAAATTTGTATATTAATCTTCTGCAAAAAGAATTGGTATTTTATCACGCTTCTGTTAAAAAGGAGAATTATTTTCGTGAGCACAAAAGTTTCTGTTTTTCAGCAAGATCAAATCAACTATCACCCAATATGATCCTAAAGGCTTTGCTTGGCACAAACACTAATTAAAACACAAAACACACAATCATAACAGTATAATAATTTTGCAAACACTCAAGAACAGCAAGCAAAAGACAAAAATTAATTTTATTCATTGGGTTGCCTCCCAAGAAGCGCTATCGTTTTACGCCCCTAGCTAGGCATAATGCAAAGGATCTAAGTGTTGTCATCTTTGTTTCTAGATCCATATGATGCCCTTTTCATATGGTCGCCTAATTATTTTTCTAGGGAAGTGTTCCATACCCTTCCTTTTCGGAAATTGAAATTTAATATTGCCTTCTTTCATATCAATCACGGCACCAATAGTACGTATAAACGGTCTACCAAGAATAATTGGACAAGACGGATTGCAATCAATATCAAGAACAATAAAATCTATGGGCACCTAACTCCTATTTCCAACAATAAGAACATCATTAATTCTTCCCATAGGTTTTCTTATAGTAGAATCCGCCAAGTGCAAATTTAAAGAACATTCTTCAATATCGGTAAGACCAAGCACATCACATAAAGATTTTGGAAATGTAGAAACACTATCACCCAATTCACATAAAGCAAAACACTCATAATTTTTAATATTTACTTTGATAGTAGGTTCCCATTCATCATGTAATTTTCTAGGAATTGAAACTTCTAATTCCAATTTTTCTTCCAAAGCTTTCATCATAGCATCAACAATATGTTTAGTAAAAGCTTTATTTTGTTCATAAGCATGGGGTGAATATATCAAGGATTGCAACAAAGGAGTACAATCAATCAAAGAGCAACTATCATAATTAAAGTCTTTGTAATCCAAAAGAGTGGGCACATCACTAGTTAAAGTTTTGACCTCTTCAAACACACTTTTATCAATTTTCTCAACAAGATTTTCACCCTCCGAATTATCAGGACGCCTTCTAGCTAAAGTTGAATCTTATTCAATCCCTTTATTATCAATCTTAATTTTGCTAAACAAAGAATCAATAGAATAAACACCAATCATTTTAACATGTTCATCACTTTTATGAAAGCAGTCACTAGAACACGCTTTTTCTAAAAATTATCTTCTAGCTCTAAGTATAGCAGTTCTTTTCTTACTTTCATCCATAGAAACATAAAGGGTTTCAATTGATTCCTCAACTTTAGGCACACAAAATTTCATCTTGAGATTTTATACATGATGAGAAATTCTATCAACACTTCTAGACAAATCATCAATCTTATTCAACTTTTCTTCCATTATAGCATTGAAAACTTTTTGAGTGTTGATAACTTCTTTAATATTACTCTCAAGATCATAGGTGTTTCTATTATTATTATCAGAAGGATTACCACAGGAATTACCATAATTATTAGAGGAATTACTGGCAAAAGGCCTAGGATTAAAATTACCTCTATAAGCATTGTTATTGAAATTGTTTCGCGAGATAAAATTCACATCTATGGCATCACTATTTTGCTCAATCAAAGTAGACAAAGGCATATCATTAAAATCAATAGGAGCACGTTTATTAGCAACCAATTGCATAAGAGCATCAAGTTTTTCACTAAAGAAAATTTTCTTCAACTGAATTAACTTTTTTACTAGTAGGAGCTCTTTCGGTATGCCATTGTGAATAATTTGCCATAATATTATGAAGAAATTTGGTGCCTTCACCCAAAGTAATTTCCATAAAAGTACCATTTGCGGCGTAATCTAAAAGATTACGAGAATCAAAATTCAACCCCGCATAAATTTTTTGTATGATCATGATTTCAACCATGAGTTGGGAAATTCCTTAGCATCAATTTCATCCTACCCCTAGATTGTGCAACATGCTCATGTTCAAGTTGCTTACAATTCATTATGTGGGTTCTAAGGGAAATAATTTTCGCGGGCGGAAATTACTTAGTAATAAAAGCATCTTTGCACTTATCCCAAGAATCGATACTATTGCGAGGCAAAGAAGAAAACATTATTTTTGCACGATCTCGCAAAGAAAACGGAAATAATTTCAACTTCACAACATCATTGTCCACATATTTTTTCTTTTTCATATCACATAATTCCACCAAGGTGTTAAGATGGGACGCGGCATCCTCATTAGAAGTACCGGAAAATTGATCTTTCATAACAAGATTCAACAAAGCGGTATTAATATCACAAGACTCCGCACTAGTGGCGGGAGGAGCAATCGGAGTGCTAATAAATTCATTGTTGTTGGTATTGGAGAAATCACACAACTTGGTGTTATCTTGAGTCATTGTGACTACGCAACAAGATTGCACTCAAAAACAGATCCGGCAAGAAAACGGCGAACGAAAAAGAGGGCGAATAAAACGCAAATTTTGTGAAGTGGGGAGAGGAAAACGAGAGGCAAATGGTAAATAATGTAAATTGCAAGGAGATGAGTTTGTGATTAGGAACCTGGTAGATGTTGATGATGTCTCCCCGGCAACGGCGCCAAAAATTCCTTTTGATGCTTGCTTAAACTACGTCGGTATTTCCCCAAAGAGGAAGGGATGATGCAAAATAGCAATGGTAGGTATTTCCCTCAGTGATGAGACCAAGGTTATCGAACCAGTAGGAGAACCACGCAACACTACATGAATGGCACCTGCACACAAATAACAAATACTTGCAACCCGACGTATTGAAGGGGTTGTCAATCCCTTTCGGGTAACGGCGCCAGAAATTGGCACGTGGACGGGATAAAAATTGTAGTAGATTGGATAAATAGATCTCGCGGGAACACAAGGTAAAATAAATAAGAATAAATTGCAGCAAGGTAGTTTTGTATTTTTGGTTTAATAGATCTGAAAATAAAGGCAAATCAAAATAGATCACAAAGGCAAATATATTAAAGAAGAGACCGGGGGGCCGTAGATTTCACTAGGGCCTTCTCTCGAGAAAAATAGCGAACGGTGGGTAAATGAATTACTGTTGGGCAATTGATAGAACTTCAAATAATCATGATGATACCCAGGCAATGATCATTGTATAGGCATCACGTCCAAGATTAGTCGACTGGCTCCTGCCTGCATCTACTACAATTACTCCACACATCGACCGCTATCCAGCATGCATCTAGTGTATTATGTTCATGGAGAAACAGAGTAATGCAATAAGAACGATGACATGATGTAGACAAGATCTATTTATGTAGAAATAGACCCCATCTTGTTATCCTTAATGGCAACGATACATACGTGTCGGTTCCCCTTCTGTCACTAGAATCAAGCATCGTAAGATCGAACCCATCACAAAGCACCTCTTCCATTTCAAGATAAATAGATCAAGTTGGACAATACATACGTGTAGGTTCCCCTTCTGTCACTGGAATCAAGCACCGTAAGATCGAACCCATCACAAAGCACCTCTTCCATTTCAAGATAAATAGATCAAGTTGGCCAAACAAAACACAAATATCAGAGAAGAAATACGAGGCTATAAGCAATCATGCATATAAGGCTTCAAAGAAGACTCAAATAACTTTCGTGGATAAAAACATAGATCTGATCATAAACTCAAAGTTCATCGGATCCCAACAAACACACCGCAAAAAGAGTTACATCATATGGATCTCCAATAGACCATTGTATTGAGAATCAAAAGAGAGAGGAAGCCATCTAGCTACTAACTACGGACCCGTAGGTCTATAAAAGACTACTCACGCATCATCGAAGAGGCACTAATCGACATGATGAACCCCTTCGTCATGGTGTCTAGATTGGATCTGGTGGTTCTGGAACTTGCAGCGGCTGGAATTGATTTTCATCGACTCCCATAGGGTTTCTGGAATATTTGGGTATTTATAGAGCAAAGAGGCGGTTCGGGAGGCCACCGAGGTGGGCACAACCCACCAGGGCACGCCCTGGTGTCTTGTTCTCACCTCGGGCTCCCTCTTCGATACTTCTTTGGCCCACTGGATGTCTTCTGGTCCAAGAAAAATCCACAAAAAGTTTCGTTGCGTTTGGACTCCGTTTGGTATTGATTTCCTGTGATGTAAAAAACATGCAAAAACAGCAACTAGCACTTGGCACTATGTCAAAAGGTTAGTAGCAAAAATGATATAAAATGACTATAAAATGATTGTAAAACATCCAAAAATGATAATATAACAGCATGGAACAATCAAAAAGTATAGATACGTTGGAGACGTATCAGAGTTCAAATTCGATGGAGTGAAGGGTGGGGAAGATGGAAGGGGGGAGATCTACTTGCCAAACACCAAATTCGTGGATCAAATCAACCAAATCTCACAAGATCAATAAGTTGCAAGAAAAAAATTTGGGGCTATTTTTTATGGGGATTTTTGAACTAGGAGGAAAAACAACAAAATCAAGCTAGAAAGTGGAGGGTAGGGACTCCAAGATGTGAATCAACCATGCTCATGATACCAACATGTTGTAGGGTGAAACCCTAAGATGGATCTTTTCACACTTGGAGGGGGGAAAAGGATCAACACCAAGAAATCACAAAGAGAAATTCACTCCAACAATACCCAATTACACATCCACTAGAGTAGCAACACAAGATCCAAAAGTCACAAACACAATCAAAGGAAAGATACAATAATAGAGTTCTTCCCAGTCCTAGGAGATGAGGTCTTGATGATGGTAGTCTTTCTCCAAGATGGAGGTCTTGAAATCCACAAGTGGATCCTCTCCTAAGAGGCCTTGATCTCCAATGAATGTGGTAGAAGGAGGAAAGCTCACAAATATCTCATCTAATACTTTGCTAACCCTAAACATATCCCTAGGTACGAATTATATAGGCTTGGGTAGGTAGGAGGTGAAGTGGATGCTAAGTGGAGGCCCAACGGCCCGTATCGGCCGGCCATCCTGTAGGGCCCATGCGCATGGGGTAAGTTGGGCCCGTGCGCACGGGGGTCCCATGATTAGGGTTTAGGGTCGCACAGTACACGCCCGTGCGCACGGGGTGCTACAGCCGTAGCTCCCTGTGTAGCCCATGGGCACGGGGTCTCGGGGGCCAGTGCGCACGGGGTCGCCTGGGACCTTCTGTCCAGATTCTTGGGGACTCCTTCTTCTTCCTTGGCGACTTGGGGAGCTTCTCCTTGGACTTGGTGGTGCTCCTTAGCTACTTGGTGGTGTTCCTCTTCATACCTAATGAGGCATAGACTATCTTGGTGAGGTAGCACCCAAGTTCCGTTTGTGTCCATATGCATGTCAAGTAGGAAGGAGTTCACCTCAGTTTCCAATGCACGTGCTCTAGCTCTTGTCATAGGTCCACGTGGGGCTTGATGTGTTCATGTATAATCCATGGGGATGATGGAAGGATGCTCCGCATCATGGTTGAGTCCATTCAAGAAGCGGGCCATAGTTTGATCATCATCTTCCTTGACGTTGGCCCGTATCATGGGAATCTCCATCTCTTGGTAGTATTCTTACACCATTTGGTGCCTTGCTTGAGTAGTTGAAACTTCTTGAAGAGATTCCTGCTATATGTGTGGGCATGAAAGGAGCTCTCATGACATCCTTCATTTGGTTCCAAGTCGTGATGGGTGGTTTGCCTTTCTCCCTTTTTCGCTCGATCACTTGTTCCAACCAAATGACGATGTAGTCTTGAAACTCGAGGGAGGCCATGTGATTTTCTTCTCCTCTTCATAATTGTGAAGACGAAATATCTTGTCGACTTTCAATGCCCATGAGAGGTATTCTTCAGGATTGTTGCTTTCGGGGAACTTGGGCATGGTGAACTTGAGCTTGCCATAGCTTTGTTCTTCATCATAGTAATGATGGTAATGTCACTCTTTCGTGGAGGAGGATCGTCAAATTCATGCTCCGCTTGATGTGCTTGACGTTGAGGGTGAGGTAGTCATGACCGGTTCCATATTTCTTGTTCCTCATCAAGTCGAGCGACTTCATCTTGTCGTTCTTGCCGAAGTGCTTCTTCTTGTTTGCGCACACGATGGTTGCGATCGTCAACGACTTTAGTGACCTCTCGAAGTGCACATTGTGCTTCAAGCGTTGTTTTCTCACGGCGTTGTTTTTCTTGTCGAAGAGTGTCGCCGTCTTGAGGTGCTTGTCGAGGTTGCGCTTGGTCTGTTGCATCTTATTCTTGGCGACGAAGCCAATCGTGTTCTCGAACATGGTCTTGCAAACCATTGCCATGGAATGGATTTTCCTGAGCTTGGCGATCTTGAGGTGTATCACGTTGATGAGAACGAGCTTGAGGAGGACTTGCATCGGAACAAGAGTCTGAAAATTGTCGACTTTAGTGGTGTCGTCTTGACGAAGAGGTGGTGGAGGATACCCCGCTCACGATCTTGTTGCGAAATTCTTCCATTTGAGTGTTGAGCTTGGCATAGAGGTAGTCCCGGTTTCTTGCTTCCGATTGGCGTAGGTCGGTGGCGAGTTGCTCGATGCGGTCTCCGAAAGCTTCACTTTCTTGATGGAGAGCTTTTTGGGCGATGAAGAAATGATTCTTGGTGACGTAGTCACGTTCTTCATTGTGATCCTCGAAGAGTGGGTTCATCGAAGTGCTTGCCTATCCATCATAACTAAGTGGTGGTGAGTATGAAAATGAGAGAACAATACCAAAGTTACCTTTTCCGAAGATTGAGGATGCATCGAGCATCACTCAACAGAATGCTATAATAGGAGAATTGGTACCGGGTTTTGTTTTCTCACACCTACAAGTAATGGCTTATGGAGGATCTCGGATAGGATGAGTGGCAAAAAATTCAAGCAAGTGTTAGTCAGAGTATTGAAAATGTTGAAAATATGCACAAATTACAAGAAGACAAATAGATTAACCCAAGGTATCACTAGGAAAACACACACGAAAGATAAGTGGGATCCACACAACCAAGGAATCAGTTCAAAATGTGTAACCACGGAAAATGCTCTTGTTGTACGAATACTAGAGAGACGCTAGCTTGATTGCTCAAATGGGCTAGATACACTTATGCGCCAACCTATGAGAGAAACGTGCCATCTTCAAACCCATGTATGCTTATGTATGTATGATATGAAATGATGTAACTATGCAAAATGGCTCAATTCTAGTGCTTACAAGATCTTTGTTTCTCTTTTCTTGCTTAGAAGTTTTTTTTAACTATGCCACAAAGCTTGATATGCGGGCCAGTATATGAGGCAACTAAGTATGGTATCCACGGGAGAGACTTATGGCACGACGATGATAGCAAGGAGATTGCACGCTAAATGTAGCTATGCGGGATGAGCGTATCACTAAAGGTGCACAAAGAGCATGGGCCTGCAATGCTCAACTCACTAGTCTCGATGGGTAAGTGATGCAAAAAGGCTCGAGGTTATCAATGCAATGGCAAGGAATGAGTACACGATGTCGTCGAGGTTATCGTCCTTGCCTACGGTTAGTATGAAGATGAAATGGTCGTTGTCGATGTCGCATCCGAGGCAATGATGAGTAGTGGTGAAGTTCATGTAGAACCATCCCTAATGAGCCAAAACACCTTAGGAAACAGTGAACCACGACCGAAAATCTCAAACGCCCAATGGGAGGTAGTGCGGAAGGCAAATGGTGGTGGTCGGATGGAAAAACGATGTGAAATGGCAGTGGTCGAACCTCTCTGGGTGGTCCGTGCGCACGGGGTAAGTTGTGCCTGTGGGCACGAGGTCCCAATGCCCAGTGCGCACAGGGTGCTCCTCCTGGGGAAGAACACGCCCAAATCCATGGCAATAACTAAAAAATCTGCCAAATTCGTCGTTGGGGATGGTGGTGAGGGTTAGATCCAGTTGCCAAACACAAAATTTGTGGATCAAATCAACAAAATCTCATGAGAACTAACAAATTTCAAGAAAAATTTTGGGGCTATTTTTGTGGGAATTTTTGAATTGGGACACAAATCAACAGAATTAGGCTAGAATATGGGCAATAGGGACTCCAAGATGTGAATCAACCTTGCTCATGATACCAAGATGTTGTAGGGTGGAACCCTAAGTGGAGATCTTTTCACACATGGAGGGGGAAAAGGATGAACAACAAGAACACAAGAGAGAAATTCACTCAAAACAAAACCCAATCACACATCTACCGGAATAGCATAGTTGAGATCCACAAGAATATAAGAACAATCCAAGGAATCAAGCACAAAGGTAAGGTTCTTCCCACTCCTGAGGAGGTGATGCCTTGATGATATTCTCCAAAAGGAGGTCTTGATATCCACTTGGGATCTTCTCCTAGGAGGTCATGGTCTCCAAGAGGAGTGCTAGATGAGCAAAGCTCTCTCAGTGTTTCGCATATACTTTTCTAACCCTAAATAATGTCCTAGGTATGAAATATAGGTAGCTGGAGGAGGGGGGCGAAGTGGAGGCCCAAACAGGTGCTTTCGGCCAAGGCACTGATGGGCCCGTGCGCACGGGCTCTCAGCAGCTACAGTGAGGGGGCCCGTGCGCACGGGGTATTTTGGGACCGTGCGCATGGGGTGTCAAGGAACTCTCTGGACGAGCCATGCGCACAGGGCCTAGAAAGGCCATGTGCACGGGGTCGGCTGGGAGTTGGCTCTCCATGCAGCTGTCGGCGTCCGTCTTCCTTGATGACTTCCCACTCTTCCCATTGGACTTGACGAGGTTCCCTAGCACCTTGGAGGAGTCCGTCCTCATACCTAATGACGCATAAGACATCTTTAGCATCCAAGTTCCGTTCATATCCATGTTAACCTCATATAGGAGTGAGTTCACCTCGGTTTTGATGGCACGTGCACGTGTCATAGGTCCACGTGGTGCATGATGAGTTGTAGTGGAGTCCATGGGAATGATGGAAGGATGCTCCGCATCAGAGGGGCTCGGATCATTGTCACAAAAGACTTGATCATCTTCATCGTCATTTACTTGATGGTCCATGGCCACATGCTCAAGTGCTTCCATTTTTTCCTCACTCATGGAGTCATAGTTTCCGTCATCATTGGCGATCATGGTGCGCCAGGTAGGGCACTCAAATGTCTTGTGGCCTCGGCCTTGACATGTGAAGCATTTGATGGAACTTGTCTTGACGGTCTCATCCATTGGAGTAGGTGATGATGAAGCTCTCGGCTTATAGTTGTTTGTTGTAGGAGGACGATTCGAAGATGTCAAAGGTTTCTTGTAGCTGGACTTGTCGTCGTTGCTTGCTGAAGCTTTCATCGAGGTAGAAGGCATCGTAGTCGTTGAAGCTTGAGTGTATGAACCATAGGTCTTGGAAGAGTACTTGGCGTACTTTTAGTCGTCTTGCAGTTGTCGCTCTGCCTCGGTAGCTTGGTGGCACTAGCTCGAGGAGGTTCGTGTATGGTTGGAAATCTACGATTCTCTTGATAGGATGGTTGAGTCCATTCAAGAACTGTGCCAGAGTTTGTTCCTCATCTTTCGTGTCATTGGCTCATATCATGGCAATTTCCATCTCTTTGTAGTATTCTTCAATGGACTTGGTGCCTTGTTTGAGAAGTTACAATTTCTTAAAGAGGTCTCGGCTATAATATGTCGGCACAAAACACACTCTCATGGCCTCCTTCATTTGATTCCGTGTTGTGATGGGTGGGTCGCGTTTTGCTTGAGGTTGCTCAATGACTTGCTCCCACCAAATGAGAACGTAGTCTTGTTATTCAAGTGAAGCCATGGAGATCTTAGTCTCCTATTCACAATTGTGAGGACAGAATATCTTGTCAACCTCAATGCCCACGAGAGATAGTTGATAACCCACAAGTATAGGGGATCGCAACAGTTTTCGAGGGTATCGTATTCAACCCAAATTTATTGATTCGAAACAAGGGGAGCCAAAGAATATTTGCAAGTATTAGCAGTTGAGTTGTCAATTCAACCACACCTGGAGACTAAATATCTGCAACAGAGTGATCAGTAGCACAGTAATATGGCAGTTTGATAGCAATAGAAATAATAGTAACAGTAACGGTAGCAGTAATAGTTTTGTAGAAATTGTAGCAACAATAGTAACATAGGAAAGATCAATATATGAAAAGCTTGTAGGCATTGGATCGGTGATTATGGTGGATAACATTCATCATGTAATAGCCATAACCTAGGGCGGCACAAAACTAGCTCCAATTCATCAATGTAATGTAGGCACGTATTCCGTATATAGTGATACGTGCTTGTGATAAGAACTTGCATGACATCTTTTGTCCTACCCTCCCGTGGCAGCGGGGTCCATAAGGAAACTACGGGAAATTAAGGCCTCCGTTTAGTAGAGAACCGGAACAAAGCATTAACACATAGTTAATACATGAACTCCTCAAACTACGGTAATAACCGGAAAGAATCCCAATTATAGTCACCTTGGGGTATGTGGATCATAACACGTAATAGGCGCGTAGAACTTGCAAGGTCGGATTAAGAACACAAATATATTCATGAAAACATAAAGGGCTCAGATCTGAAATCATGGCACTCGGGCCCTAGTGACAAGCATTAAGCATAGCAAAGTCATAGAAACATCAATCTCAGAACATAGTGGATATTAGGGATCAATCCCTAACAAAACTAACTCGATTACATGATAAATCTCATCCAACCCATCATCATCTAGCAAGCCTATGAAGGAATGACTCACTCCCGGCGATGAGCATCATGAAATTGGTGATGGAGGATGATTGATGATGACGATGACAGAAGATCCCCCTCTCTGGAGCCCAGAACGGACTCCAGATCTGGCCTCCCGATGAAAAACAGGAGGTGGCGGCAGCTCCGTATTGTAAAATGTGATGAAACTTTCTCTCCTATTTTTTCCTCGAGAAATAGGAATTTATAGTGCTGAGATTAGGGTTAAGGGAGCCACGTGGGCCCCCTGAGGCACCAGGGTGCACCCAGGGGGTGGCCGCACCCTGTGGCTCATGGGCCACTAGTAGCTCCCCTCCTCTGGGTCTTGGCTCCAGTATTTTTCATATATTCCATAAAAAATCTCCAAAAAGTTTCATCCAATTCTGAGAACTTTTATTTCTGCACAAAAACGACACCATGGTAGTTCTGCTGAAAACAACGTCACTCCGGGTTTGGTTCATTGAGATCATGCAAACTAGAGTCCAAAACAAGAGAAAAAGTGTTTGGAAAAGTACATACGACAAAGACATATAAACTACCCCAAGCTTAAGTCATTGCTTGTCCTCAAGCAATTCAGTTAACAAACTAAAAGCGATATAGAAAAAATTTACGAACTCTTTTGTTCTTATATCTATATATATGCTTAAATAATACACAGGTTTTCCGCAAAGATTATAACTAACCATGCGAATGATTACTCTTAGAAATTATATTCACTCGTATCAATGGCATAGTCAACTATCAAGCAATAATAAAATATCTCAAATGCCAACACTTTGTCAAAACAATCATGATATAATATGACAACATGGTATCTCGCTATCCCTTTCCGAGACCGCAAAACATAAATGCAGAGCACCTCCAAAGTTCAAGTAGCGACTAAACATTGTAATTCATGGTAGAAGAGATCCAGTCATGATGCACACAACATTAACTATACACAATGCATGAGAATAAGAATACTGCTCTCAGGACTGGTGCTTGTTTGACAAGGTGATGAGTCAACAATAAAAGTAAAATAACCTAAAGTAAATGGATAGGCCCTTTTGAGAGGGAAGCAGGGATTTGTAGAGGTGCCAGAGCTCAATGCTTAATCATAGATAAATATAATTTTGGGAGGTATACCTTTCCTGTTAACATCACGATCGAGAGTTTTCAATATCTTCCATGCTAAACAAATTAGCGGAGATTCCCAAGCGGTAAAGTAAAGTTTACTCCCCCTCCACCAACAAACACAAGCTATGGCTTGCCGAATCCTCGGGTGCCCTCCATACCAACAACTTTCTCGGGGAGTTTTTTTATTATTTTGCAATATTAATCATGGGAATGGGCATCCCGATTGGACGTGTGAATAACCACTCATCATGAGAATAACCCGCTTAGCATGGAAGATACTGATCGCCCCCTGTCGCTCCATGAGCGGTACGGGCACACAAAACAGATGTTCATTTGAATATTTAGAGGTGGCACATGCAAATTTACATGGAACGGCAGAGTAATACTGCATATAGGTAGATATAGTGGACTCGTCTGGAATAACTTTGGTTTAAGGATTTTGATTCACAAGCAGTATTCCTGCTTAGTACATGCGAAGGTTAGCAAATAGGTTGGGAAGCGACCAACTGGAGAGAGAAAATGGTCATAATCATGCATTATGAATAATCAACATTGAACACTAGCATGAGTAGGATATAAGCACCATGAACATAAATATCGTAGAGGCTATGTTGGTTTTGAATCAATTACATGTGTGAACATGTGGCAACTCACGCCACTTTAAACATTCAGAGGAGGATACCATATCATCATACTACATCACAATCATTTTAATGCATGTTGACACCCAAGATAAATCATTATCCACTCCTAGCTACTTAGGCATGGCATGAGCAACTATAATCTCTAGTTGTCATCATAAACATGTTTAATCATAATATGTTGAATCATGGATACTGAGTTAAAAATATTTACAAAAACAAAAATAAGTTGAGTTCATACCCGCTTTTCCTTGCCACGGTCACTTCATCAAATATTGTCATTATTGCCTTTCACTTGCACGACTGAATGATATGAAAATAATAATTGTGCAATAGTGTAGTGGAGTAAGCTGTAATCTACAAACATTTTATTCAAAGGAGAAGACAAGGTAATATGGGTTCTTTGTTAGATAAACAATAATGCAAATGAGAGCCACTCAAAATTTTCATCGTGGTCTTCTCCTCACAATGAATCAACAAACCAAAAGAATTTCAGAGAAACACACCAAAATATTTTTGGAGTTTTTAATTTTTCTTGAAGGAAGTAAATTAAATAAGGAAAAACAAAAATGAGAAAAACTATTTACACGGGAAAGCAGCAACAAGTTAAAGAAGAAACGAGAAATCTTTTTGGGTTCTCGTTTAATACTACAACTAATTAAACTGGAAAGAAAAACGAAAAAAAGTGAGAAATATTTTTGGATTTTCTCAAAGTTTTTCAAACACACAAAGAGAAGGCGAGAAAATAAAACTAACATGATTGTACAATGGAAGAGGATGAACACTGACAACTGAAATGAAATGTGTGAACATGAATATAATGTCAGTGTGAAATACGTACTCCCCGAAGCTTAGGCTTTTTCCTAGCTTGGTAATAACCATCCGTAGTAGCCATCCGGTCCCATATGAAAGTGTTGAGGCGGTGACACCTGAGCGTACCACTCCTAGACCTCATTCTCTACCACTGCCAACGCGTTCCGGCAAGCAATGATGTCAACAAATTGCTGAGGTCGCCGTCCGAGGTGTCCCCAAGGACTCCCTTGGGGTTCGGCCTCGAGGAACTCCTCCGGAAGAAGTTCATTTTCTCTATGGACAAATTTCTGAAATTTTTGGGCCACAAAATGATGTCAACAAAACCTCACAAGATTGATATCAACTACTCATATGAATATCTACAGGCTATATCAAGAATTCAAACTACTTCAAACTCAATGAATTCAACATGCAAGCTCATTTTCAGTAGCACCAAGAGTAGATAATTATGCAAAATATAATAGACTAGAGCAAAAACTAATTGGGTTAGTGGGGAGTCAAATACCAAGTAGCAATCCCCCAAAACAGTTTCAGAAACGGAGCTCCAAGCAACGGGATTGAAAATCTCAGGTTTGGGAGCAAGAACATGTAGGAGAGAGAGCTACCAGGAATTTTTGCTAGAGGTTAGAGACGAAGTGTGCTAAAGGAATGTGTCGTGGGGGTCACGATCACCTATGGGGCCATGAGCCCCTTATGGTTCGTCATGGGGGAGATCACGTTGCACAAAGAGCAGAAGCCATGGAACAACACGACGGTAGTGACGCTGGTGGTTTTTACCAAGATTCGGGCTGCTGGGTAGCGTAAAAACCTACTCCTGCTTTGGTGGATTGAGTGGATGAACACAACTAGCACACAGCGGTCGAGCCCGGCAAGGGTGCCTTCGGGAGAGCAACTACAAGCATACAAGTGTGCAGGGGTCCGAATCCCTCTCTCGTTTGCCATGGCCCTCCTTTTATAGCTCAAGGGGTAACCATAGTAGCAAAACAGTCATTATCTAGTGATTAGATAGTTAACAGTGCTATCATACCTAACTATTGTAGTCAGAACAAAGTGCATTAAATGCATTGCTAGGTGTCATGCTGAGGATGAAGCCCAGCAAACTTGTCTTGCCGCTTAATCATCTATTGCTTATCAACTTGACACGCCCCTGGACGGGTGTCATTTGGATCAACCTTGTGTTCCAATGGGCCGTGACGTGCTTAGCAGGGGGGCACTTAATCATCTTGAGGGTTCGTGAAAGCACAAGTGCTCCCTGGGAGATTTCGGTAATTAATGTCAACATACCTCTTGTTGGACTAATGTTTTATCTAGTGTATTGCATAGAAGTTCAGCAATGGCGTCGCATGGACAAGAGGATGTGGAAGCCCTTCAAGGTGTCAGGACACATACTGGCAAAAGCTCAAGACTCTTCATTTATATTTTAGTGATCCAAGATCACATTGAGTCCATAGGAAAGCCAATACTATTAAGAGGGGATGAGGTGTTGCTTAATGATCTACTTGCTCAAAATGCTTAGTGATATTGCTCCAAAGCCCTCAACCACTTCCTAATTTCCAAATATGTCCAAAACCCAAAGTCAAACTCGGCCCCACCGAAATCTTCTATCAGACACCACCGAGTTCATTTGACATAGCCACTGCCAGAAACCCTAACACCTCAATCACACCGATACGGATCTCGGCCTCACCGAGATGGCCCTGCAAATGCATGTTGCATTTATTTCAGTCTCACCAAAATGAGCGATCAGTCACACCGACTTTGGTTGACCAACTCTCTATTTGCTCTTTGCTGAAATCGGTCTCATCGAGTTCATGCAATCGGCACCACCAAGATGAGGTTTTGCCCTAACCCTAGCACATCGTTCTAGTCGAGTTGTTCCAGTCGGTCACACCGAGATTCCTAATGTTAACATTTTGAACTAAATCGGTCTCACCAAGTTCTTCTATTCGGTGTGACTGAGTTGGGTCAAATGTGTGTAACGGTTGGATTTTGTGTGGAGACTATATAACACCTCCACCCCCTTCTCCATATGTGAGAGAGCCATCAGAACGTGCCTACACTTCCAACCTACATTTTCTGAGATAGAACCACCTACTCATTTGTTGAGATCAAGATATTCCAATCCAACCACAAGAATCTTGATTTCTAGCCTTCTCCAAGTTGCTTTCCACTCAAATCATCTTTCCACCATATCAAAATATGTGAGAGAGAGAGTTGAGTGTTGGGAGACTATCATTTGAAGAACAAGAGCAAGGAGTTCATCATCAACACAACATCTATTACCTTTTAGAGAGTGGTGTCTCCTAGATTTGTTAAGTGTCGCTTGGGAGCCTCCGACAAGATTGCGGAGTTGAACCAAGAAGTTTGTAAGGGCAAGGAGATCGCCTACTTCGTGAAGATCTACCCAAGTGAGGCAAGTCCTTCGTGGGTGATGGCCATGGTGGGATAGACAAGGTGGCTTCTTCGTGGACCCTTCGTGGCTGGAGCCCTCTATGGACTCACGCAACCGTTACCCTTCGTGGGTTGAAGTCTCCATCAACATGGATGTACGATAGCACCACCTATCGGAACCACACCAAAAATCTCCGTGTCTTCATTGCGTTTGCACACTCTAATCCCATCCCTTTACTTTCTTGTAATTAGCATGCTTTACTCTTTCCACCGCATATACTCTTGTCATGCTTGCTTGAATTTTATTGTGAATGCTTAAACTTGGGCTAAAACTCCACCTCAACTTGAAGAACTTAAAAATTGCCACTTTTACTTGTTGATGGTCTAATCACCCCCCCTCTAGACCCCTCTTCTCGACCCTTTCAATTGGTACCAGTGCTTTGGTCTCCATTGCTTTGGTTTAATCACCATTGGAGGAACATGGATGAGTCTACGATTGGCAGTATGAGACGTAGAGTGCCTATGTTTGACGGAGAGTTCTATAGCTCTTGGAAGAATGGGATGCTTGACATTTTCAAGAATATAATTTGAACAACTATATTACTAGCCCTTAGGTGCCCCCAATTGATCCTTTGCATCCTACCCCGATGAGTATCTTGACATGACCTACAATCTTAGAACTATTGATCTTATCATGAGAGGATTGCCTAGGAATTTGCTTCTATGCTTGCCTACATTTGAATGTGCTTATACTATATGGAAATGATGCGGAGAATCCCAAGGTCATCCCCATGGACCTACCTACGTCTCCCATGACACCACTTGGACCAGTGACAAGAGCTCGAGCAAAGTCTATTGAAGATAAGGTGAACTCGCTCCTCTCCGGATTACCACTCTCTCCATATGAGACATGGCTACTACCTCAAGCGGAAACTCTATGCGTGATCAGGTACTTGGAGGAAAGTCATGAAGCAGCTGCACCCAACGGACAAGACGCCGAGGACACCAAGTACAAGGAGTGAGAAGAAAAGCAGCCCGAAAGTCTCCAACCATCGGATGACCGACCCCGACCGGACGACCGACGCCTGAAGCTCTAGCCAGCTAGACAAGTCCCAGCCAGCGAACGCTACAGCGGCCGGACGACCAATGCCCGTCGGATGATCGCCACCTCCCAGCGCCCGGAAGACCGACACCACCCTCACAGAGCCAAAACATCGGAAGTATGGAGGCCTACGGACGACCGACGCACCGGATGACCGTCCACGACCGGACGTCCACAAAGCCCCAACAGAGCCAAAACAGCAGACGTCCGACCCTACCCGGACGACCGATCACCAGCGAGCCTCCGGACGACCGATGACGTCGGACGTCCGACGCCTGTATGCCGCCATGTGTTGGGCCGAATCCCACTTACCCCTTCATGACTCTAGACTATAAATAGACCTCCTCCTCCCTCTTTCTAGGGTTAGCAATGTGATAGCTCATTTGAGAGATAGATCTTTGCTCATCCACTTGGTTACTTCTCCATTGGAGTTCAGGACCTCTTTGGAGAAGATCCCCCAAGTGGATTCAAACCCGACACGGGAAGACCCCCCTCAAGGCCTCCTTAAGGAGATGAACTACTTAACTCTTGTATCGTCCTATGTTGGATTTGGATCGTGTATCTCTTTGTATTTCGAGGATCTAGCATATGTGTGACCGAATCTTGTTGGTTTGAGTGATTTCTCTCGCTTTTTCCCCTTGTGTTCTTCGCGTTCTATGTAGGATCCCCTCCATTTCGTGAAAGATTGAGCGTCTAGGGTTCTACCCTACATCATCTTGGTATCATGAGCCACGTTGATCAGAAATTTGCAGCCCTACCCCTTGTTTTCTAACTTAATTTTGTTGTGTTCTTCCACAATTTCGAAAATCCCCACCAAAATTAGCCCCAATTTTTTTTTGTGATTTGTTGGTGTGATGAAGTTTTGTTGGATTTGATCCATGGATTTTATTTTCCACGAGTGGATCTAGCTTTACCCCATCATCTCCTCCATTTCCATCCACAAAATCGCTCGAATTTGACCAATTTTTCAACCTCCACCTCGAAAACCCGAGTTCATCCCGTGCCCGATATCGCCCAGGCACTAGACGTCCGACGAGTACCGGTCGTCCGACCAGCACCGGACGTCCGATGATCCCTAATGAAACAGAAAAATTTCAGTTCATCCACCGCCACCTCTCCACCTCCACCTACGCATAAGCATTCCAATCCCATTGCCACTTCCGCATACGCACTCCGATAGCCTTTCCACTTTCCGCAACCACCATTGCTCACCCATTAGGCACTCCGACAATTTTGACACATCTGATTTTGAGAAGTTGAGTTGTGGTTCATCATTTCCTAGGGTGTTTCAGCTCACTAGGAATGGTTCGACATCGACATCACCGCCGCTCATCTTCGCCACGGACTCGTCATTGACAACAACCGTCCTACAATTTTGACATCACCGTAAGCAAGAAAACGGTAACTTCCACATCATCTTGGTATTGAGGTATGTCGGTGTTCAAAAGAAGGGGTGCACCTTTGTACCCCTTTACCTGTGCTCGGGCAGTCGGAGCCGCGCCCACGGTCACACCAAGTAGAACAGGGGAGGTGAACCAAGGTAAAACCGAAGCCCAAGACAACTAGGAGCAACGCCAAGACCAAGGATGCAAAGAAGCAGAGGGGTGGAGCAGTTTCCCCTGGGAAGACCCTTGCCGGGGCAGCTCGCCCCACACCAACAGAGCGAGCCACCCTTGAGCCCACGGTCCCCAACACCATCATCCACGTGGGGCCAGGGCTCGGGAGGCACGTCTGTGGTGGCATGCAGATCTTTGTGAAGACAAGGAATATTCAAGATCAAATGAGGATTAGAAGACAGCAATCCTCGGCAAGATCCTTGCCGGGGGCAACCACAAGACCCCCGGCAAGGATCTTGCCGGGGACGACAACGCACCATGCCAAGACCCTTGTCGGGCCCCCCGGCAAGGCTCTCGCCGAAGACGCAAACAGGGCCACTGCCAGGCCCGCACCAGCCATGTCTCCACCGCCGTTCGCATGCAGCTGCCGGCCCAAACCAGCTGGGCAGGCACCGGCGTGGCAACATGCAGCTTCCAGGCCAACTCAGCAGGCGCCTGCGTGGCGGCATGCAGATCTTTGTGAAGACCCTACCACCGCGCCACCTCAGTTGCCTGCCTGCCTACATGGCGCTGCATGCATCGCTGGCCAGGGCGCGTGTCGAACCGAGGAGGAGCGGCGACGGACAGGACGGGCCATGCCCCAGTCCCCGATAAAGCTAGGGGACACCTCAACGGCGCATTAAATGCGTCTTGTCCCATAATACGAGCGATAAGCTCGCAATACTGTACGCCTTTCCACCTCCTGTATGCCACTGTGGCAGCCCCTTTCGCCTATAAAAGGAGGCCCATGGTATACTGGAGAAGGATTCGGTCTTTCGAACCGCACGCTCACCACAGCTAGTTCAAGAGCTCAAGAACTCTCGGAAATACGCCCACCAAAGCAGGACTAGGGTTTTACGCATCCTCGTAGCCCGAACCTGGGTAAACGATCCTTGTGCTGACTACTGATCCTCCTCTTCTTGCAACCCTACGCCCTGGCAACCGTAGTAGGGATTCTTGTGATCCCATAGGTGTCGTTCCACACCGACATCTTTGGCGCGCCAGGTAGGGGGCGCAATTGTGAGAATCTGGTCTAGTAGTTAGCCTAGTAGCTCTTCGTCGCCATGGCTCCCAAGAAGAAGACGGCCACGGCGATCGGCTCGTTGGGAGCGGAACAGCCCGTGCCGGTGCGGGCGAGCAGTGGACCGGTCGTGGACAGGACCCGGGCCACGGTCCGGGAGCACCAGCATCGCCCTGGCAGTCAGAGCCTGGCAAGCGGCGTCGTTCGTGCGCCAGACGACCGGCCGCACGTCGCCAGATCCAAAGACGGAGCTGGGGCCCCGCAGGCGGCGTGGGGCCCTCCAGGGGTGTCGTTGTGCCACCTCCGGGCGGCGCAGCGACCTCCAAGACGCCCACACCGGCGACCACTGTGCGCTCTTCCCAAGGTGTGCGCGCCGAGCAGCGTCACCATGCCGGTGACCCTGGGCACCGCCGTGGTAATAGCCCTGTGCGTCGCCCACGGGATGAAGGAGTTCAGCATGCCCGCCGAAGTGCTGGCGAAAATGGCACGCAGCCACTGGATCGTAACGGAGCTCTTCTAACATGGTTAGAAGTCGAAGCGCGCCGCGATCCACGCAGCTGTCGCGGCCGCCCATGCCAGCAGAAGCTCTGGCGCGCGCGCAGCTGCTCCTCGACTTCCCTCCTGCTGCAGAGAAGCTCGACAAGTGGAGGGCCACCATCCGGAGCCTCGTCGCCATCGCCAACAAAGACGATCCGTGGCCGGCGGGGCCCTCGGGTCAGCGCTCCACCGAGCCACCACATGCTGGCGCTGGGAGGACCGGGGGAGCTGCGGCCACGGTGCACTCTCCTCCTCCTCGCCAGCCGATGCGGGCGTCGGCCCGTCGTGACGACGCTTGTGATAACATCTCCATAGCGTCCTCCGACCCACAGACCCTCTGCGACCAGCTCCAGGTCCTTCGGGAACGAGCTCACGAAGACGCTCGGACCACCGTCGAGCGCCGGCGCGAAACGCGCCGCAAGTCGGACAAGCGGGTGGGACCCGCTATGGACCACCCAGCACCGGGGGGCTCCGGCGGCCTACCTTACGAGGTGGTCTTCCCGGCCTTCACCCATGAGCTGCGGCAGTTCCAGTGGCCGTCCCACCGCACGTTCAAGCCCGACGTCGGCGAGAAGTACACGGGCAAGACCCATTCGTCCGAGTTCCTTAGCATCTACACCATCGCGATGCAGGCTGCTGGAGCCCGCGACGACAAGGTGCTTGCCAACTATTTCCCGCTAGCACTGAAGCCTAATGTTATGTCTTGGTTGATGCACTTGCCAGCGGATTCCATTTCTTCTTGGTCGGATCTGTGCCATGAGTTCGTTGGCGCCTTCACAGGAGGCCACTAAGCTCATCAACAGGCAAGTGATCTGCATATCATCCCCTAGAAGGAAGGGGAAACCCTGCGCAAGTACATCCAGAGGTTCAGCCAGCTGCAGTACAACATCCCTGACGTTCATCCCGCCGCTGTGATCAGCGCGTTCCACCAGAACGTACGCAATCGCAAGATGCGCGAAGAGCTAGCGATTACCAAGGTTAAGGATGTGGCCGAGCTCTATGTTCTAGCCGATAAATGCGCCCGGGCTGAAGAGGGAAGGAAGTACGCCGGCGAAGACACCAGTGCGGAAACCGACTCTACCGACGAAGACGCCGCCACCCCGACGAAGAAGGGCCGGCGTCGCAATAGGAAACGCAAGGGCAAGGCCGTACTTTCCATTGAAGAATCTGACGACACCGGCGCTGCCAAGAAGGTCAAGGCAGATGCCCCCAGCAAGGAGGTTGCCGGTTGCGCGGCCTGTCGGGCCTTGGCAGCTACCGATAAGCCAGGAAGCTCCGGCAAGCAATACTGCAAGATCCACCGCACCAAGGGCCACGACCTCCAGAACTGCCGACAAGTCGAGCTGCTTGCTAAGAAGCAAAGAGCTGAGTAAGAGAGGCGGGACAAGGAGAAGGACCAGGATGGTGCCGAGGGATTCGGCAAGAAGCGTGGTGGCCAAGAAGGCGTCCGCGGCAAGGACAACTAGCAAGAGAGGCCCGCCCGGGGCCGTGACAAGAAACAAGAAGACGATGGTCACGACGAGGACGACGAGTCCGGTGAGCAAGAGTTATAGAAGGCTACGGAGGCCATGTGCGTCGATGGTGGCGCCTCACTGCACACTTCTCACCGCCAGCTCAAGCAGTGGGCGCGTGAGATTACAGCAGCGGAACCGTCGTTCGATGCTCAGAAGCCACTGAAGTGGTCCAGCACGCCCCTCATCTTTGACGCCGAGGACCACCCCGGCCGCACAACCGTGGTCGGGTGTTTGCCATTGTTGGTCTCACCAACAATACGCAACCTCAAGGTGAATAAGATGTTGGTTGACGGCGGGGCCGACCTGAACTTGATCTCGCTTGTCGTGATCACGAGACTGCAAATTCCTGATGGAGACCTCGAGGAAACGGGTACGTTTCAAGGGGTCAATCCGGGGAGGAGCCAGCCAAAGGGGAAGGTCACACTACCCGTGACGTTTGGAGGAGAGTTGAACTACAGGACAGAGAGGATCACCTTCGACGTGGCCGAGATCCCCTTGCCCTACAACAGGATCCTCGGCCGCCCGGCACTAGCCAAGTTCATGGCGGCATCACACTACGCCTACAACATGCTAAAGATGCCCGGGCCGTTGAACATCATCTCCGTCCCCTCCGCCAAGAAGGAAGCGCTGATCTGCGCCGACCAACTCTACCGGGAAGCAGTTGCAGCAGCTGCCGTCAACGCCCCTGCTCCTGCCGCTGAAGGCCCGGGAGGGAAGAAGAAGCCCGGCAAGACCTCTCGCACCCACTCCGGCAAGCGCACCACCTCAGAGTGTTGTGCTACCGTCAAGGACGTGCCAGAGAGATCTACCGGCAAGAGCAAGAAATCCAGGGCTGAGCCGCCGCAGACCAAGAAGGTGTCCGTCAGGGAGGATGGCACGGCAGGGGCCTTCACCATAGGCTCCACCCTCGACAGCAAATAGGAAGGCGCGCTCGTCACCTTCATGCGGGCGAATGTCGACGTGTTTGTGTGGCAAGCATCTGACATCCCTGGCGTTCCCAGGGAGGTGATTGAGCACCACCTAGCTGTCTGTTCTCATGCGCGGCCCATCAAGCAGAAGGTCAGAAAGTAGGCTCTAAATAGGTAGGAGTTCATCACAGAGGAGATCAGGAAGTTGGAAGCGGCAGGTTTGGTGAGAGGAGTGCTCCACCCGACGTGGTTGGCCAATCCGGTAGTGGTGCGCAAAGCGAATGGGAAGTGGAGGCTGTGTGTTGACTACACAGATATCAATAAGGCTTGTCCTAAGGGCCCCTTCCCGTTGCCGCGCATCGACCAGATTGTCGACTCCACAGCCGGGTGTGATCTGTTGTCATTCCTCGATGCCTACTCGGGCTACCACCAAATCTTCATGACAAGAGAAGATGAAGAAAAGATAGCATTCATCACCCCATGTGGTACATATTGCTTTTTACGGATGCCTTTCGGGTTGAAGAGTGCTGGCTCGACGTTTGCAAGAACAGTCCAAATTGGTTTTGAACCTCAGCTCCATAGAAATATGGAGGCATACATGGATGACATAGTGGTCAAACCCAAGGACGGGCCAACTCTTGTGCAAGATCTGGAAGAGACATTTGCCAACCTGCGCAAGATCAACCTCAAGCTGAACCCTGAGAAGTGCGTGTTCGGCGTTCCGTCCGGCAAGCTTCTCGGGTTCTTTGTGTCACAGCGCGGGATCGAGGCAAACCCAGACAAAATCAAGCTATTGAGCAGATTGAGGCACCCAAGCGGATCAAGGATGTGCATCGGCTCACCGGCTGCGTCGCCGCCATGAGCCGATTCATCTCCAAGTCCGCCGAGTGTGCCCGTCCTTTCTTCAAAATCTTGAAGAAGGCAGGCCCAATGGAGTGGACCCCAGAAGCCGAGGCAGCGTTGCAGGATCTGAAGATATACATGTCCTCCACGCCAATACTGGTTGCGCCTAAACCACAAGAGTCGTTGTTGCTGTATCTGGCAGCGACGAATCAAGTGGTCAGCGTCGCACTAGTGGCACAGAGGGAGGTCAACGCGGAGGCAGTGACAGTGGCAGAACCAGCGGATGGCAAACCAAAGATTCCCCCGGCAGGGCCTGGTGCCGGCAAGGCGAGGCCCCCGGGAGAGTCTGATGCCACCAAGGCAGTGCCCGCGCAGTCGAGTGAGGTGGTGTAGAAGAAGAAGATGATGCAGCACCCGGTTTACTTTGTCAGCTCCCTCTTGCAGGGAGCTAGATCGAGGTACTCCGGTGTGCAGAAATTGCTCTTCGGCCTCCTTATGGCCTCGAGGAAACTGCATCATTACTTGCAAGCCCACGAGATCACTGTCGTCACCCGCCTCCTGTTGCAACGGATACTGCATAACCCAGATGCAACCGGAAGGATTGTGGAATGGGCCTTGGAGTTATCAAGTTTCGGTTTGAAGTTTGAAAGTACCTCGACAATCCAGAGCAGAGTCATGGCGGAGTGCATTGCAGAATGGACCTCAACGCCTGACGAAGAAATCCAAGAGACCACTCTCCCCGGCAAGGAAGCAGACCGCGACTGGATCATGTACTTTGATGGGGCTTTCTCGCTGCAAGGCGCCGGTGCTGGTGTGCTGCTCATCGCGCCCACCGGAGAGCACCTCAAGTACGTGATCCAGATGCACTTCCCCAGGGAGATGTCTACCAACAACACTGCTGAGTATGAGGGATTGCTCGCCCGTCTCAGGATCACGGCAGACCTCGGAGTTAAGAAGCTCATCGTCAGGGGTGACTCGCAGCTTGTTGTTAGGCTGGTCAACAAGGATTACCAGAGCCCATTGATGGAGGCCTGCGTAGATGAGGTGAGGAAGCTGGAGGAATGCTTTGACGGTATCAAAGCGGAGCATGTCCCCCGAATGGAGAACGACATCGCCGATTACCTGTCAAAGCGTGCTGCATTCAAGCTACCTAACCAGGTACCTTTTTGCTCCGTTTAACTCAACCATCCGTCGAGCCATCAACGGGGCAGAACAAGCGGAGGAAGTTAGGTCCCGGCAAGTACTTTCCTACCGAGCCCCCTGGGGCTACCGGCAAGGGTGCTGCCGCGGACGCTGGGCCTGCCCAAGAGTAACTGGCTCCGGCAGGGCGTCAAGCACTGGCCGTAGAGACAGCCGCTCCCATGGCGGAAGAGATGCCTTTGGTCCTTGTCGTCGAGCCCCAAGCTCCGGCATGGGCGTAGCATACCATCCAATTCCTCCAAACTGGGGAGCTTCCTGAGGAGCAGGAAGAAGCAGAGAAAGTAGCCCGTCGGTCCGCCCTGTACCAGTTCGTCGATGACGTCATGTACAGGAGAAGGCCGAACGGTGTGAAACTGAAGTGCATCCCCCGGGACGAAGGACTGGAGCTGTTGGCAGAGATACATGGAGGCATATGTGGCTCCCACATAGGGTCGAGGGCCCTTGCCGGAAAGGCGTTCCGGCAAGGTTTCTTCTAGCCGACCGCCCTCCAGGATGCGAGGGCACTAGTAACCAAGTGTGAAGCGTGTCAGTTCCATTCAAAGAAGCTTCATCAACCAGCTCAAGCCCTTCAATCAATCCCTCTCTCCTTGCCATTCTCGGTCTAGGGGCTCGATATACTGGGCCCTTTCCCCCGCGTTGTCGGGGGCTTTGAGTACTTGTACGTTGCAATCGACAAGTTCACAAAGTGGCCGGAAGTGGAAGCAGTGAGAAAGGTGACTGCTCAGTCAGCCGTCAAGTTCTTCAAGGGACTGGTCTGCCGTTTTGCTGTGCCAAACAAAGTCATCACCGACAACGGCACGCAGTTCACAAGCCACACCTTCATGCAATACATTCAAGACCTCGGTAGCAAGGTCTGTTTTGCTTCTGTGGCACACCGACGGAGCAACGGCCAAGCGGAGAGGGCAAATGCTGAAGTGTTGCGAGGCCTGAGAACGAAGACCTTCGACAAGCTGCGCAAGAGTGGAAGGCGCTGGATTGATGAGTTGCCGGTGGTTCTTTGGTCGATCAGGACGACGCCAAATCGAGCCACCAGCCAGACACCTTTTTCCCTAGTATACGGGGCAGAAGCAGTTTTCCCCACGGAACTCATATACGGGTCGCCTCGAGTGCTCGCTTATGATGAGCTTGAGCAAGAGCAGTTGCGCCAAGATGACGCGACGCTCCTTGAGGAAGATCGTCTTTGGGCGGCTGTGAGAGCAGCACGCTACCAGCAAGCCTTGTGCCGCTACCATAGCCGCAAGGTTCATGCCCGAAGCTTTGAGGAAGGCGACCTTGTTCTTCGGCGCGTTCAGTCAGCCAAGAATTCCAACAAGTTGTCGCCAAAGTGGGAAGGCCCTTATCAGGTAATGCGAGTCACCAGGCCCGGCGCAGTCCGCGTGGAGACCGAAGATGCTGTCCCAGTGAGCAATTCCTAGAACATCGAGCATCTTCGCAAGTTTTACCCGTAAGGCGCAGCTTGCCGGGCCTCCCGGCAAGCCACCTTTTGTACAAGCTTTGCCGGCAAGGCATGTAACCCTTCGTACAAAGCCAGTCGCAGACCGTGAGCATAAATAAATGAAGCGCTGGCGCCCTAAGTTATAGCATGCATGCTAGGTCGAGTCTCTTCCTTGGTTAGGGTTGAAGTGCTTAGCGGCGACTAACCCCTAGCCTAGAGGTCAAGTGCGCGTCTATCTGTGTCTTTCCTGTCCTCCTTTGGTTCGCAGGGCATATGAGCACTTCTACTGAGCTACTTGGAAGAAAGGAAACGGACCGGCGTCCCAACCCCGGCAAACCAGAGTTGCCGGGGGCTGCAAGCACAAGGATCCAACCACGACAAGACAAGGTTGCCGGGGGCTGCAAATCCAGATAAGTCTTTCATCCTCTATCATGCATTTCGGAACGGAACTGGGATATGTGAAACCTCGTTTTATTTCTAGGCCACCGTGCTCCCCTTTTCTATACCCAAGGATTATCTCCTGGGCCCGGATTTGGTTGTAGTTGCGGTGGCGAGGGAGGACTTATTTCTAGGCCACCGTGCTCCACTCGATGACTTATTGGAATCTTTCGCGGTTCCTTCCGTGTCACACGAAGGACCTCTTCCAGGTAAAATATGTAAACGCATCATACGAGAATAAGCTGCATACATACAAGGGGCTATATCATAGACCCACCATAAAACTCCTATGGCTAAGTGAAAGTGTTAACGCCCTATAGTCCGGTTGGCTGGTTCGCCGCATTGACACCACCTTCATGGACCAAGACGTTGGGTCAAGAGTGATCAGATGCTTTTCCGAACACCCCCGTATTTCCTACGAGGGGGCTGAAGCCGACGACTGGAAAACTTTCTGATCATATACAAACGGGCGCACAGGAGGAACAAAAGCCTTTAGGCAAAACTAAAATATAGACTGATTATCAAAATTGTCTTTTACAATTCATACAGAGTTCACTCGAATATTATGCCTTTTGAGCATTGACCCTCTATCAAGCGAGCAGCCTCTAAGACGTCCTCAAAATAATGCTCCGGTGTGTGATGGTCCTTGCCGTTGGGTTGACTCTTCGCCACAACATCGATAGCCTTCATCTTCCCCCAATATGTCTTGACACGGGCAAAGGCCATCCGTGCACCCTCAATGCACGCCGACCGCTTAGTAGCATCGATACGTGGCGCCGCATCAACAAGCCGCTGCACCAAGCCAAAGTAGCTATTCGGAATAGGCTTAGTCGGCCACAGCCGGACTATGATGTTCTTCATGGCAGCGACGGATATCCTATGAAGCTCGGCCCATTGGGACATCTATCATTCAGCAATAGAGGGCGCTTTGATGCGCCAAATTGTGACCAGAAAAGCTTCTCCGTTGCATACCCCTCTCGCGCTTCGTAAAACCGCGTAGCATCGGAAGAACTCTTCGGCAAGTCTAAAAACTCGTCTGGAGAACTCCACACTTGGTTAAGCTGAGCATAGTTTGGATCGCCGAACTTAGTCTGTAGTAAAAAGGGCTTACCGGCCGCAATCTCCCCGGCTTGCCGAATCTCCTCACGGGCTGCTCTAGATTCGGACCACGCTTCTCACGCCTCTCACAAGGCCTTGTCAAGTTCAGCCGTTTTTGCTTCATTCTCCTTCTCAAGGAATTCACAGCGGCTAGTAGAATTTTTTAGTTCGAGCGCCATCCTGGATATTTTCTCCTCATCTTGGTGCCGAGCAATTTGTTCGGCCTATAACTCAGCCGATGCCTTTTCGGCAGACGCATTACTAAACCGGGCATGCTCCTTGTCCCGGGCAAGCTCCGCCTGAAGAATCTCAATGGTGGCGGCACCATCTGCAGCCATGCATATCCCAGTATGCAACTTTCAGCGTCACGCTTATATTACAAACACGTATGTGTAAGGACTGCTCCGAATACATACCTTGCGACTCGTCAAGACGCATATTGATTAACGCAATGTCATCCACTGCCACATCAAGCTTCCGCTGCAGCTCGACAATATCCATAGTCCGGGTAGTCGTCAGGGGATAAACAGCCTGTGTTCCAATTAACCAGATTAGTCCTTGGGCGTTTCTTCTTGATCCTTCGTTCGCCTCCCATGGGAAGCCAACCCGAGTCTCAGGGGCTATTATCTATACACAGGTGCATTCTTGCAAATAAAATATAGTTGAAAATATTACATCACAAACCTCGAAGCCTCTTAGCAGGCTCATGAAGGCTTCATTCAATCCGCTCTTCGCGGACAGAATCTTCTCAACCACCGTACCCATCAAGGTACGCTGTTCCTCTGAGACAGATGCTTTTCACAGCATATCCCTCAACATATCCGGTGCCGCCGGGTCTCCGGAAGTCGCTGTAGGAGCACGACCATCCTTTGAAGGAACCTGTTCACCCGTCTCTAGAATCATCGTTGGCTGAAAACCGGATAGTCTGGGGCCTTAATTGTTGGCCCCCGAATCCCGGACGATCGGAGGTTCACCTTCGGGTACTGCCTCCTTCATCCCCCGCGCTGCTTGTTGATCAAGAAAAACCCTCCGAGATGACATTTCGGAGTCGTCCGCCTTATTGGGAGAGGAGGTCTGGGGAGGCATCTCGCTTTCCATCATCTCTGGGAGAAGATCTCCCGAAGAAGAGGATTTCCCAAGAAAACTCTGCGCCGAACTGTAAAGATACACATGTACATTACAAGTCTCTTTGGTAACAGGAAAGGAAAGGGATGTGATCAAAGCATCCCGGATTCACTTACGATTTGATCGAAGGCTTGTCCTCACGACGGAGCTGTTCAACGGCGTCGCCTTCCAATCCCGAGCCACCCGACGGTGGCATCTTGCCCCTCTTGGGAGACCGCCCCTCCCAACCTTCGGAGGCGGCCCTTTTCTTCCTGAATGGAGAAGGGATGCTTGCTTCTCCTTTGCCTTTGTCTTTGGGCGAAGAAATGTCGATTTCTCCGTACTCGGTATCTAATTTACCTCTGGAACGAAGGTTATCCCGGGTCTTCCCACTCTCCACCGTGCCCTCCCCCACCGGCGCCTGGTACGGTACCGGTGCCAGCATCCTTGTTAACACGGGGTCCACTGAGTCTTCGGGAAGAGGGGCCGGACACATAATCTGTTCTGCTTTCTTTATCCAGCCCTGGAAAAAGATGGTTTGCTTAGTGTCTTACCACATGATACCTGATTAAGAGGTGTTCGGCGGACGAGTACTTACCGTGGTATCCGGATGGTTACAGTCAAGGCCGGTGTCTTCGGTAGTATCTGGCCACTGTTTTCGTTTCCCGAAAAATAATTTCCACATCCCTTTGTGCGTAGTGCCGAAGAAGTGTTGAAGTGTCCGCGGCCCTTCGGGATTAAACTCCCACATGCATAGAGGCCACCTTTGGCGCGCCAAGGTCCGACGAACCAGCATTACTTGAATAACGTTGATAAGATCAATGTCCCTCTCGAGGAGGCTCCGGATGCGGCTCTGCAGTGTCTGTACCTCATCGATTGACCCCCAGTCCAACCCCTTATTGATCCATGATGCGAGCTGAATCGGAGGGCTGGATCAAAACGCAGGCGCAGCCGCCCACTTGGAGGCGTGGGGCTCGATGATATAGAAAAACATGTACCTCATGAGGACATTGATATGCAACCCGATCTCACCTACAGAGAAAGACCAGTAAAGATTTTAGAAAAGTCTGAATGGAGGACCCGTCAGAAAACGACAAAGTTTTTCAGGGTTCAGTGGAGCAACCACACTGAGGATGAAGCTACATGGGAAAGGGAGGATTTCCTTCGAGCAGAGTATCCATATCTATTTGAGGATCGGCAGAAATCTCGAGGACGAGATTTTTCCTAAGGGGGTAGGTGTTGTGACACCCAAGTTTTTATTTGGATTTTTCAAAAGATTTTATTTGACTTGAGGGGAGTGATTTAAATTTTTCTTCAAGAGAACTCTCCCTCTCATATATTTTTCTTTATGGCAAAAGTTTTGTTTGGATTCACCCAAGATCTGCCTTTGGTCTTGGAAGTTCTTGCTTTTCATTTGGACTCAAGACAAAATGTTTTTCATTTGGGAAAATAACTTTTGAAAATCTTTTTGAATTTGCACTATGGCTTTTGGAAAGTCCTTTGCCACTTTCAACAATTCCTTCTTGCCATGGCATTAGTGCAAATCCTCTCTCCTAACCACTTCCTCACCTTTGGATCATGATTTGCATCAAATCCAGCAAGTTGAACCTCCCCATGTGATTATTTCCATTCAAATTCTATTCAAATAAATTTCTGCCTCCTTTTCTAGCACTTGGAGATTTACAAAGGAACTCCACTTTCTGTCTTGATTTTTGCCACCAAACCTTTTTCCCCTCCTAGTCCTTTGAACCCTCAACCTAGAACCATGAAGATCCACTGGTCTTCAGTTCAAAATTTTCAAACTACACCTGTTGCAAGTTTCGACCAGATTTGACAAATTTGGTGAAATTCATTCAAAACCTTCTCCAAATATTCCAAGTAAAATCAGGCAGCCCCTGGGTGCTTTGAGTGGTCATCTCACCAAGTTACAGCTCCAAAAAAATTTATCTCATAGCCAAAACCTTCTGTCGAACACCTGCAGTGCACTGTCTATGTCAAGTTCAGAAAGTTCAGAGAACACTGCAGTGGCTTGCTGTCGTTTTCTTCAGAGAAGGGCATCGATCTCGCCACTACCACTGCGTCGCCTTGCTCCTCGTCCCCGCCCTCTTGTTCCTGCACTGCACAAACGCCTGGCGCCTTGCGGGCGTCGGCGACGAGCAACAGAAGGTGCGCCGCCCCGTGACCGACGCCGGCGGCGGCTTTGCGGGCGCCAGCGGGAGACACGGCGCCGACGACGCCACCCAACGCCGCCCAAACCACCGGAGCCCGCCGCGTGGCCTTCCACTGCCCCGAATACGCTGCCGCTCTCGTCGTGAACCGCAGGGCGTGGAGCGCGCTCTCTGCCGCCGTTGAGCCCGTGCGGTCACCTCACCGTGGACCGACGCCATTACGCCAAGACCATCTCCGTTTAGCTGTGATACGACTCCAGTAACCTCCACTGATGCTGCCTGGCCGCTCAAACCACCTGCCAATCCACTGCTCTGCCATAATCGCTCGCCGGAGATTCTCCGTTCACGGCCACCCCGTCGATATGCCTATAAATAGAGGCCCCGAGCTTCAACTCGAGCACCCACCATTCCTGCACTCCCCCTAGAGCAAGCCTAGCCACTGGTAGAGCCCCGAGGAGGTCTCCTTCCTTGACTCCGGCCGCCGCGACCCACCACGGGATCCAGCCCGATTCGCCCCCGTGTGCGCTCCTCCGCCTCCATTCTCTTGCCAGTAGCTTCACCTTGCATCACTCGTTCTGACCCGCGCCTCAATTCGTAGTTTGCAGCCCTCCACCGGAGTTCCCCATCCTCACCCGAGCCGCCGTCCGCCGGAGATAGTGTCGCCATCGACGTGGTGCTCCCCGTTGGACGAGTCCACCACCCACCGACGCGGAAGAAGACGCTGAAGCTCTTGGTACCCTCCGTTTCTCCTAACTCCCCGTGGTTCGACGCCGGCGTCCACCGCAGTCTTCGGGCGCCGGCGAGCTTTTCAAACCTGACATGTGGACCCCGCGTGTCAGCCTCTGTTCTTTTATTCGCGAACCGTTTTCTGTTGGCGCCTTCGGGCAAAATACGTTTTCTCCTTTGCGCTTGCGCATTCCCAACCGAAGCGTTTTCTGTTTTCTCAGTTAAAACCCTGGAACTTTTCTGTTTCATTACAGATAAGTCCCTGGACAGAAACCTTTATAACTTTTTAATAAAATGGGATTTTTGAGTGATTCTTTTTCTGACAATCTTCAAATTCTGTCTAGTTTTTTATGGGATTTATTTGAAAATTATTTGGAAAAGTTTCTGTCCAAGTGTTGGTTTTCACATTAGTATCCGTTTCGTGATTGCCGTATGTTCCGGGAGAGGTGACGGAGCCGCGAACTTTGCCGAGCTAGACTCCGACTTCTCCGAACCAGGCAAGCGTGTTTTGAACATTTGATATGACAGGTGTTTTACATGTTCACGTGAGAGTTTGTGCGTGGCATACGAGTGTCGGTAAATGCCTCGTTGCTTGTAAGGCAACGACCCGATTGTTCCAAAGTCGCGATGATCTCTGATGAGAGATGGCCTAATCATGTGGTGACATGAAGGGCAGCAAGGTGGTACTGTTGTAGCATACCAGCCTTGTGTCATCCGACTTTCCCCGACGTTAACGTGGTTGGAGCCACGTTATCGTTCTTTTCCCGCATGTTCTAAAGTTGCGATGATCTCTGATGAGAGAAGGCCTAATCATGTGGTGACATGAAGGGCAGCAAGGTGGTACTGTTGTAGCATACCAGCCTTGCGTCATCCGACTTTCTCCGACGTTAACGTGGTTGGAGCCACGTTACCGTTCTTTCCCCTTTCCGTGCTACCACATGTCTCATTGCCAGGATGCGGTTTAGTAAGTTGGTAACCTCTTTCCGTGTACACACCAAACAGAGAGGCCGGGATGATGGTACCTTGGCCCAGGATTAAAGCCAGTCATCCGGTCAGGGGGCATGGGTGTTTCCGGTTGGGACCGAGAGGGGGGCACCCCCTTAGAGCGCGCGTATAGAAATTTGATCCCATGCTACGCGAGGTTGTAGCCTCCCCGTCTCAAGGTTTTTCTTGAACGTCGCCGAGGGTGATCCCTGGCTTCGGATGGTTGAATTGGGTGTGTACTGGTTAGACGTGTTTCTTCCAAAACACCGTAGACGGAACTAGTCCCCGTGACTACTGAAATCCGTTGGCTGTGGTTAAGTACAAACTCTGCAGAGTCAATTCTTTCCAAATCATCGTATCCATGATCAGTAGTGTAAACATTATATCCATATCTATCCGTGTGAAAAACTTCTCCCCGGTGAACAAGCTCTAGTGGTAAATCCAGTTTTATTGTTACTCCTGTGGATGGACTAACTTTATATTCGTCGCATGCTTGTGATAATTTATGTTTCCGAACGATTGTATTATTGAGCTGTGATATAAGCCCTTTATGTGACCTCGCGCAGACGTCCGACTGTGGCGTGTACGTGTTTCTTACTTTAAATATAAGCCCTTTATGTGATGTCGCTCAGACGTCCGACTGCGGCATGCACTATCTTTATTTTCTGTTATAAGCCCTTTATGTGGTGTCGCCCCGAAGCCCGACTGTGGCATTATTATTCTGCATTTTCCTCTCGAGGAGTCTTTCAGACACTCGTTTGGCACCTGCATTATTATTCTGCATTTTCCCTCTCGAGGAGTCTTTTAGACACTCGTTTGGCACCTGTATTATTATTCCGCATTTTCCGCTCGAGGCGTCATTCAGACCCTCGCTTGGCACCCAGTATTTATTATCTCTATGTCTGATCGCACTGGTTAACTTGTTCATATGCTTCATGTTGCATTCGTTATATCTTATGTCCGAACTGTCTTGCGAGTACTTTCATAGTACTCACCTGGCTTGTTGATTTGGCCAGATGTTGACGAAGGCGATCTCTTGGATGAAGAGTTTGATAGCGCGTCCGATGCCTAGAGGAGTCCCAGTCAGTCCTATGCGATCCCGGATATTGGTCACTTGTATTGTATACGCTTCCGCCACCCGCAATAAGTCTTCTCGAGCCTCACTCCGACGCTCGATGAGTTGTAGTCTTCTGGAATCATATCACTCGCTTCGCGATGATATTTCCACCACCGTTATTATCGTGAGTTAGTAGTTTGCCACCCTATCCGCCGTCTTGTTTTAGCGGCGTGCATGTAATAAATTGTTATGCAGTCTCTGCTCAACCTTGTATTATATTTAGTACTCCTGGTATTTTTCTTCTGTGACCAAGATATTGTCTACCAGTGAGAAGGAATTCTTCCTCGCTGGTCCGTAAAAGGGATTGGTCTCTCAATAATTATTTTATTGAAAAACCGGTCGTGACAAGCTTGGTATCAGAGCCAGGCTGACTGTAGGAAGCCACTAGGTGCGATCGCTAATCGGTTATTAGCATCTTTTGTGCTTTTTCAGCATTTTGCAATTGTAGCTATTTTCTGTTGGTCATCATAAATTTATGACATGACTACTCAGAATTTTTGCCTACTTTTGTAGATGGCTGGCAGCAGCTGTGAGAATCGAGTGTTCACCAACGTGCCCGAGGGGTTTGTCAAGCTCCTCGTCTCCATCACCGCAGCGCAGCGTCGCGCGCCAGGAGCCAGCTAGAGAGGAGGAGGTTGACTCTCCTGGACAGCTGAGCCTTGCCATCGGCAAGGGGAAGGAGATCTTCACCATCTCCGACTGAGAGCACCGAGTAGCGCGTGTTATGCCTGCTTGTATGATGTGTTGTTTTATCTGTACGCTAGTTTGTATTGGTGTGTTTGCTGCCTTCCGGAGTAGTACGCTAGTTTTTAATAACATGTCAGGATTGTGTACGCGCATCCTGAGTGCTGTATCTTGTGTTTGCTTTTCGCATGTAAGATTTATGTTAAGCACTTCTTCTCCATGAAAAATCATTTGTGTTTCTTTGAAAACCTTGAAGCCTTTTGATTATTGCCTTTGCGAGATTTTTTGTGCTACACAATTTTTCTCATGGGTTTTGCAAATAATACCCCAGACTAGAAAAATGTCTCGCCCGTGGACTCGCTCCATGCCCAATCAGCCAGAAGAGGTTTACGGGACACAGACCAGCAACAATTTCACTCAGGGTCAGTCCAGCCAACAAGACAGCGAAGCAACACTGTCTCAAGTATGCCGTCTCTTCGAGCAAAGCCAGCAACAGCACCAAGAGATGATGAACCATGTCATCAACATGGGAAACCACCGTGAACCCTATCAACCCCATTCCAAGTTATCTGAGTTACAGAAGACTCGCCCCTCAACTTTTGCTCACACTGACAGACCGCTGGAAGCCGATGATTGGGTTCGTGAGATTGAAAGGAAACTGATTATTTCTCAGTGCTCCGATCATGAGAAGGTGCTTTATGCACCACACTATCTTACTGGAGCAGCCGCAGCATGGTGGGAAAACTTCCTACACATGCATCCCAGGGAACACAACATCACCTGGGAAGAGTTCAAGGAAGGCTTCCGTGGGGCACACATCCCCAGGAGCATCCTAAAGATCAAGAAGAGAGAGTTTGATGACTTGAAGATAAGAGGCATGTCAGTGACAGAGTACAATGGTCAGTTCACTCAGCTGTCTCGTTATGCCTACGACAGAAAGCAAAAAGATGGAAAAATTCCTGGACGGCCTAGCACCAGCACTGAGATGCCAACTGATTGTACACACCTTTCCGGATTTTAAGACGCTGGTGGACAAGGCCATCACCTTGGAGAATGAGCGCCGTAGTCTGGAAGATATCCGTAAGCGGAAGAGGGACAAGACGACTCTTGCCCGCAGCAACCGAGGCAAGACTGAGGTCCCAAGGACAGACACAAGGAGATCCACGACTACTGAGCCAAGGCCCGTCGGACAATTTCATGCCAGGGACAAGGAGTTCACACACCGTCCAGGGGTCACCTGCTATGCATGTGGTCAACAAGGGCATTATGCTAAACAGTGCCCGAAGCCAAGAGACTCGGCACCCAAGCCGAACAATGGTGGAAACAATCCAGCCCCCAAGCGCAACAACTTCAATCCCAGCAACAACCACAGGAAGGGTCACCTGAACCATGTGACCAGGGAAGAAGCGCAGAATGCCCCAGACATCGTGCTCGGTACGTTCCCTGTCAACACAGTACCTGCCACGGTTTTGTTTGATTCTGGAGCTTCCCATTCGTTCGTTTCGAAGAGTTTTGTTTCGCAACACGGTTTTCCGATACTTCCCTTGGAAAAATCTATGATCATCAAGTCCCCCGGAAATAAGCAAATCGCTCAAGGTTACTGCCAAGGAGTGGTCATTGAGTTCGAAGGACTACAATTCCACGCGAATCTCATCGTGTTGGAAAGTAAAGGACTGGATGTCATTTTAGGGATGGACTGGTTAACCACCAACAAAGGATTCATCGACTGCTTCAATCGAACAATGATTCTCACTCACCATCACGGCAAGACTATAAGAGTTTCCGCTCAAGAAAGGCCACGATCACAGCAGCCAAAGCTGAACAAAATGGACATTGCAGAACTGAGAAAAGTTCCAGTGGTATGCGAGTTTCCTGATGTGTTCCCTGAAGAACTACCAGGCATGCCACCAGACCGAGAGATCGAATTCAGCATCGAACTAGCACCTGGCACCACTCCCATCTATAAGAAGCCTTATAGAATAGCACCCTCAGAATTGGTGGAGTTGAAGAAGCAGATAAAAGAATTATTGGACAAAGGGTTTATACGAGCCAGCTCCTCACCATGGGGTTCGCCCGTGTTATTCGCCAAGAAGAAGGATGGGACACTGAGGCTGTGCATAGACTATCGAGCCCTCAATATGGTCACCATCAAAAACAAATATCCGTTGCCACGGATCAATGATTTGTTTGACCAGCTCGCACAAGCCAAGGTATTTTCAAAGATTGATTTGAGATCGGGATACCATCAACTGAAGGTACGGACAGAAGATATTCCCAAGACAGCTTTCACTTCCAGATATGGGTTATACGAGTTCACAGTGATGCCTTTTGGACTAACGAACGCCCCCGCATATTTCGTCCACCTCATGAACAAAGTATTCATGAAATTCATGGACAAATTTGTGGTGGTATTCATTGACGACATTCTGGTTTACTCGAGGACACCAGAAGAGCATGCTGAACACCTCAGAATTGTTTTGGGAGAATTGAGGAAACATCAATTGTACGCCAAATTTAGCAAGTGCGAATTTTGGCTAAGACAAGTTGGTTTCTTGGGCCATATACTGAACCAAGAAGGCGTGGCCGTAGACCCAGAAAAAGTCAAGGCCATACTGGGCTCGAAGCCACCCGCCAATGTTACTGATGTGCGGAGTTTTCTGGGAATGGCCGGGTATTACAGAAGATTTATTGAAGGGTTCCCCACTATGGCGAAACCTATAACACAGTTACTCAAGAAGGACAAGAAATTTGTATGGACGGAAGCATGCGAGCAGAGCTTCCAAGAACTCAAGAAGAAGCTGACAACCGCACCAGTCATAACTGTGCTAGACATACACAAGAGCTTTGAAGTGTATTGTGACGCGTCCCGAAAAGGTCTCGGATGCGTGCTAATGCAGGATGGCAAGGTTGTCGCATATGCCTCCAGGCAGCTGCGAAAACATGAGGAAAATTACCCAACACATGACCTGGAGCTAGCAGCAGTCATACATGCACTCAAGGAGTGGAGGCACTTTCTGTTGGGAAATCGCTGTGAAATATATACAGACCATAAGAGCCTCAAATATATTTTCACACAGCCAGAGCTGAATTTACGCCAACGACGCTGGTTGGAACTGGTCAAGGACTATGACGTCGGTATTCACTACCATCCAGGGAAAGCAAATGTAGTGGCCGATGCCCTTAGTCGAAACCCCAGCCCGGACAATGACGGTCCGCAAAACTTGAGGCCTGAGTTTCAGCGAGAGTTCGCTAGGCTCAACATGATGTTAGTCTCTGTAGGCACCGTATCGAACCTGGAGATACAACCCACCCTGGTGGAACAAATCAAGATGGCTCAGCAGGGACATCCCAACATCGAAGGCATAAAGAAGAAAATGAATCTTCGTAAGACTTCCGAGTTCGTCACCGACAGTGAAGGAACATTATGGTACCGAGACAGACTTTGCTTACCTACCATTGAGGAACTCAAGCAACAGATCTTGACGGAGAGCCACACCGCTCCATACTCGATTCATCCTGGAGGAACCAAAATGTACAAGGACATTCAGGAAAGATTTTGGTGGCACGGTATGAAAAGAGATATAGCCACATTCATTGCTTGTTGCGATTCGTGTCAGCGCATCAAGGCCGAGCATCAAAAGCTAGCAGGGCTACTCCAACCAAACAGGATACCAGAGTGGAAATGGGATGAAATAGGAATGGATTTCATCGTCGGATTACCCCGATCACAACGTGGGAATGACGCCATATGGGTCATCACAGACCAACTAACCAAGGTTGCTCATTTCATTCCCGTGAAGACTACCTACTCCACCCAAAGACTGGCAAAACTTTATCTATCTCGTATAGTTTGTTTGCACGGAGTCCCAAGGACTATAATATCAGACCGAGGCACACAATTCGTCTCCAAATTTTGGGATCACCTACAACAAGCTCTGGGCACGCAACTAGCTTTCAGTACAGCATACCACCCTCAGACTGATGGACAGACGGAATGTGTGAACCAGATCCTAGAGGATATGCTAAGAGCCTGTGTGCTCACCTATGGATCCAGTTGGGAAGAGAGTTTGCCGTATGCCGAATTTGCTTACAACAACAGTTACCAAGCCAGCTTGCAAATGGCACCCTTTGAAGCATTGTACGGACGAAGGTGTCGTACCCCATTGAATTGGTCAGAGACAGGTGACATCCGTATCTTCGGCCCGGATATGCTTAAAGAGGCCGAGGAGAAAGTTAAACAAATCCGGGACAGACTCAAGACAGCACAGAGCCGCCAAAAGAGCTACTATGATCAGAAGCACCGTGAGGTCAGCTTTGAACCCGGTGATTCCGTATACCTCCGAGTATCTCCTATGAGGGGTCTGCAACGGTTCAAAATAAAGGGGAAGCTAGCCCCAAGATTTATTGGACCATTTTGTGTAAAGGCACGAAGAGGCACGGTGGCCTACCAACTAGACCTCCCCAAGGAGCTGTCAGACGTCCATGACGTGTTCCACGTCTCACAGTTAATAAAATGTGTGAGCAACCCAGAAAAACATGTACCTCATGAGGACATTGATATGCAACCCGATCTCACCTACAGAGAAAGACCAGTAAAGATTTTAGAAGAGTCTGAACAGAGGACCCGTCAGAAAACGACAAAGTTTTTCAGGGTTCAGTGGAGCAACCACACCGAGGATGAAGCTACATGGGAAAGGGAGGATATCCTTCGAGCAGAGTATCCATATATATTTGAGGATCAGCAGAAATCTCGAGGACGAGATTTTTCCTAAGGGGGTAGGTGTTGTGACACCCAAGTTTTTATTTGGATTTTTCAACAGATTTTATTTGACTTGAGGGGAGTGATTTAAATTTTTCTTCAAGAGAACTCTCCCTCTCATATATTTTTCTTTATGGCAAAAGTTTTGTTTGGATTCACCCAAGATCTGCCTTTGGTCTTGGAAGTTCTTGCTTTTCATTTGGACTCAAGACAAAATGTTTTTCATTTGGGAAAATAACTTTTGAAAATCTTTTTGAATTTGCACAATGGCTTTTGGAAAGTCCTTTGCCACTTTCAACAATTCCTTCTTGCCATGGCATTAGTGCAAATCCTCTCTCCTAACCACTTCCTCACCTTTGGATCATGATTTGCATCAAATCCAGCAAGTTGAACCTCCCCATGTGATTATTTCCATTCAAATTCTATTCAAATAAATTTCTGCCTCCTTTTCTAGCACTTGGAGATTTACAAAGGAACTCCACTTTCTGTCTTGATTTTTGCCACCAAACCTTTTTCCCCTCCTAGTCCTTTGAACCCTCAACCTAGAACCATGAAGATCCACTGGTCTTCAGTTCAAAATTTTCAAACTACACCTGCTGCAAGTTTGGACCAGATTTGACAAATTTGGTGAAATTCATTCAAAACCTTCTCCAAATATTCCAAGTAAAATCAGGCAGCCCCTGGGTGCTTTGAGTGGTCATCTCACCAAGTTACAGCTCCAGAAAAATTTATCTCATAGCCAAAACCTTCTGTCGAACACCTGCAGTGCACTGTCTATGTCAAGTTCAGAAAGTTCAGAGAACACTGCGGTGGCTTGCTGTCGTTTTCTTTAGAGAAGGGCATCGATCTCGCCAGTACCACTGCGTCGCCTTGCTCCTCGTCCCCGCCCTCTTGTTCCTGCACTGCACAAACGCCTGGCGCCTTGCGGGCGTCGGCGACGAGCAACAGAAGGTGCGCCGCCCCGTGATCGACGCCGGCGGCGGCTTTGCGGGCGCCAGCGGGAGACACGGCGCCGACGACGCCACCCAGCGCCGCCCAAACCACCGGAGCCCGCCGCGTGGCCCTCCACTCCCCCGAATACGCTGCTGCTCTCGTCGTGAACCGTAGGGCGTGGAGCGCGCTCTCTGCCGCCGTTGAGCCCGTGCGGTCACCTCACCGTGGACCGACGCCATTACGCCAAGACCATCTCCGTTTAGCTGTGAAACGACTCCAGTAACCTCCACTGATGCTGCCTGGCCGCTCAAACCACCTGCCAATCCACTGCTCCGCCGTAATCGCTCGCCGGAGATTCTCCGTTCACGGCCACCCCGTCGATCTGCCTATAAATAGAGGCCCCGACCTTCAACTCGAGCACCCACCATCCCCGCACTCCCCCTAGAGCAAGCCTAGCCACTGGTAGAGCCCCGAGGAGGTCTCCTTCCTCGACTCCGGCCGCCGCGACCCACCACGGGATCCAGCCCGATTCGCCCCCGTGTGCGCTCCTCCGCCTGCTTTCTCTTGCCAGTAGCTTCACCTTGCATCACTCGTTCTGACCCGCGCCTCAATTCGTAGTTTGCAGCCCTCCACCGGAGTTCCCCATCCTCACCCGAGCCGCCGTCCGCCGGAGATAGTGTCGCCGTCGACGTGTTGCTCCCCGTTGGACGTGTCCACCACCCACCGACGCGGAAGAAGACGCTGAAGCTCTTGGTACCCTCCGTTTCTCCTAACTCGCCGTGGTTCGACGCCGGCGTCCACCGCAGTCTTCGGGCGCCGGCGAGCTTTTCAAACCTGACATGTGGACCCCGCGTGTCAGCCTCTGTTCTTTTATTCGCGAACCGTTTTCTGTTGGCGCCTTCGGGCAAAATACGTTTTCTCCTTTGCGCTTGCGCATTCCCAACCGAAGCGTTTTCTGTTTTCTCAGTTAAAACCCTGGAACTTTTCTGTTTCATTACAGATAAGTCCCTGGACAGAAACCTTTATAAATTTTTAATAAAATGGGATTTTTGAGTGATTCTTTTTCTGACAATCTTCAAATTCTGTCTAGTTTTTTATGGGATTTATTTGAAAATTATTTGGAAAAGTTTCTGTGCAAGTGTTGGTTTTCACGTTAGTATCCGTTTCGTGATTGCCGTAGGTTCCGGGAGAGGTGACGGAGCCGCGAACTTCGCCGAGCTAGACTCCGACTTCTCCGAACCAGGCAAGCGTGTTTTGAACATTTGATATGACATGTGTTTTACATGTTCACGTGAGAGTTTGTGCGTGGCATATGAGTGTCGGTAAATGCCTCGTTGCTTGTAAGGCAACGACCCGGTTGTTCCAAAGTCGCGATGATCTCTGATGTGAGATGGCCTAATCCTGTGGTGACATGAAGGGCAGCAAGGTGGTACTGTTGTAGCATACCAGCCTTGCGTCATCCGACTTTCCCCGACGTTAACGTGGTTGGAGCCACGTTATCCCGCATGTTCCAAAGTTGCGATGATCTCTGATGAGAGATGGCCTAATCATGTGGTGACATGAAGGGCGGCAAGGTGGTACTGTTGTAGCATACCAGCCTTGCGTCATCCGACTTTCTCCGACGTTAACGTGGTTGGAGCCACGTTACCGTTCTTTCCCCTTTCCGTGCTACCACATGTCTCATTGCCAGGATGCGGTTTAGTAAGTTGGTAACCTCTTTCCGTGTACACACCAAACAGAGAGGCCGGGATGATGGTACGTTGGCCCAGGATTAAAGCCAGTCATCCGGTCAGGGGGCATGGGTGTTTCCGGTTGGGACCGAGAGGGGGGGCACCCCCTTAGAGCGCGCGTATAGAAATTTGATCCCATGCTACGCGAGGTTGTAGCCTCCCCGTCTCAAGGTTTTTCTTGAACGTCGCCGAGGGTGATCCCTGGCTTCGGATGGTTGAATTGGGTGTGTACTGGTTAGACGTGTTTCTTCCAAAACACCGTAGACGGAACTAGTCCCCGTGACTACTGAAATCCGTTGGCTGTGGTTAAGTACAAACTCTGCAGAGTCAATTCTTTCCAAATCATCGTATCCATGATCAGTAGTGTAAACATTATATCCATATCTATCCGTGTGAAAAACTGGTCCCCGGTGAACAAGCTCTAGTGGTAAATCCAGTTTTATTGTTACTCCTGTGGATGGACTAACTTTATATTCGTCGCATGCTTGTGATAATTTATGTTTCCGAACGATTGTATTATTGAGCTGTGATATAAGCCCTTTATGTGACGTCGCGCAGACGTCCGACTGTGGCGTGTACGTGTTTCTTACTTTAAATATAAACCCTTTATGTGATGTTGCTCAGACGTCCGACTACGGCATGCACTGTCTTTATTTTCTGTTATAAGCCCTTTATGTGGTGTCACCCCGACGCCCGACTGTGGCATTATTATTCTGCATTTTCCTCTCGAGGAGTCTTTCAGACACTCGTTTGGCACCCGCATTATTATTCTGCATTTTCCTCTCGAGGAGTCTTTCAGACACTCGTTTGGCACCCGCATTATTATTCTGCATTTTCCCTCTCGAGGAGTCTTTCAGACAATCGTTTGGCACCTGTATTATTATTCCGCATTTTCCGCTCGAGGCGTCATTCAGACCCTCGCTTGGCACCCAGTATTTATTATATCTATGTCTGATCGCACTGGTTAACTTGTTCATATGCTTCATGTTGCATTCGTTATATCTTATGTCCGAACTGTCTTGCGAGTACTTTCATAGTACTCACCTGGCTTGTTGATTTGGCCAGATGTTGACGAAGGCGATCTCTTGGATGAAGAGTTTGATAGCGCGTCCGATGCCTAGAGGAGTCCCAGTCAGTCCTGCGCGATCCCAGATATTGGTCACTTGTATTGTATACGCTTCCGCCACCCGCAATAAGTCTTCTCGAGCCTCACTCCGAGCTCGATGAGTTGTAGTCTTCTGGAATCATATCACTCGCTTCGCGATGATATTTCCACCACCGTTATTATCGTGAGTTAGTAGTTTGCCACCCTATCCGCCGTCTTGTTTTAGCGGCGTGCATGTAATAAATTGTTGGGCAGTCTCTGCTCAACCTTGTATTATATTTAGTACTCATGGTATTTTTCTTCTGTGACCAAGATATTGTCTACCAGTGAGAAGGAATTCTTCCTCGCTGGTCCGTAAAAGGGATTGGTCTCTCAATAATTATTTTATTGAAAAACCGGTCGTGACAGATAACCTACCCTTTGGCAGGGAGCCGATGGAGGATTTCTGCGGTCAGATATCTCGCTGCCCTAAGCTTCGCAATATCCTCCTCTGTAACAGAAGAAGCTACGCACCGAGCGGGAAGGCTGGATCCGGACATGACTAAGGTTTGAGGTGGTCGAAACTTGGGTTTTAGAACTTAAGATAGCAAAGGCTGAGGAAGAAGAAAATGTGGAAGAGGGGGAGGCGGGTCTGTACCCCTTTATAAAGGCCGTGAGTATCTAAACATCAACTCCCGAACCATGAAATTTGCCTGTTTCCAAGGAGTTGTACCACAGAGACGGTTGGGTTACCCACGTCTGTGTTAATAAGAATCCCTTGATAAAGGGGACACGATCTCGGCTTGGACAAGACGTGTCAATAAAGCCGTGCCTCGAAACCCGGGGCTGCAGGCCAATGACAGGTTTAAAGTAATGTCCCGACGGTGACGTGGTGTCATGCTACGAATAGTTGTTGGTGGATTAGGTTTATAAATTATTGTGCCCTCTGTGGAAGTATACAAAACTTATGTTATAGGTCTGGACACATTCAATATGTCCGAAGACTATCTTGGAGTTCGGAAGGAGGAACCCGCCTTGCAATGCCGAAGACAGATCTACGCACCGGATACCTTGTCATTGAAGCCAGGTTCAGGGGCTACTGAGGGAGTCCTGGACTAAGGGGTCCTCGGGCGTCCGACTAATTAGCTATGGGCCGGACTGATGGGCTGTGAAGACACGAAGACCGAAGACTACACCCGTGTCCGGATGGGACTCTCCTTGGCGTGGAAGGTAAGCTTGGCGATCGAATATGTAGATTCCTTTCTTTGTAGCCGACCTTGTGTAACCCTAAATCCTCCCGGTGTCTATATAAACCGCAGGACTTAGTCCAGAGGGAGAGATTCATGACCATAGTAATACAGGCTAGACTTCTAGGGTTTAGCCATCACGATCTCGTGGTAGATCAACGCTTGTAATACTCATATTCATCAAGATCAATCAAACAGGAAGTAGGTTATTACCTCGATAGAGAGGGCCCGAACATGGGTAAACATTGTGTCCCCTGTCTCCTGTTACCATTGACCTTAGACGCACAGTTCGGGACCCCCTACCCGAGATCCGCCGGTTTTGACACCGATAGCTACTATCTCTTAGTCTTGTGCTTCATGAATAGGAATTTGAAAAGGAGACACTAAAGGAAGAAATCCTACAATTTTCCTTTGCTCCATTCCTTTGAACCAAATGCATGAATAGTAGTACCATAGGAAACTTTCTAATTCCTATGTTTTTCTTTCACTTTTCCTTTCAAGCACTGGCGATTCTAGTAGGCAGGCATGAGCAGGGAAAAGCCTACACTCAAAAATGTTTTTGTGCTACTTCTACTACTTTGGACCCAGGCCACTGCCCTACTAGCTCAACTCCCAGGCCCGTCTACAAATGCACAGCTCAAAAGCCCAAAGATAAATAATGATGGCGTTCAAGAGAGTCCATCACAGATAGCTAGTTGCCTGGTACCTCCCTGCTTGTAATATAGTAGGAGAAACTAATTGTATTTCATGTTACAATGTGTGCTCAGTGGACAATATATATAACATGTAGAGTAAAAAAGCGATGCAACAAGTGTACAACCTCTTTGGCGAAGCCATGTCGATCTCAGCGTGATTCGGTTGGTCGGTGAGGATGCTCCGGCTGATTTGGCTGTCGGGGGAGGGGAAGAAGATCTTAAGCGTCTGGAGATGGAGCCCGGGGTACTGCTCGTTGTGATGGAGGGTTTCATCGTTGGAGCTGCTCCACTGAGTTGTACGATGGTGAGGCTGAAGCAGGACAAGAGAGACAACAGTAACCTGAGTGGAATTCTAATAACATCCCCAATAGATGGCGTAAAATACATAACCCCAAAGTGCTAGATGTAAAATACATGAGCCGCTCATCTCCGAACTTAACTGTCGAAACTGAATTTAACTATCAAAACTGAATTTTAATATCGAAACTGAACGCGCTAGTTGCGGAAAAGCAGCAGCAGCAGCGCCTGGAGTAGCAGCGCGTGTGAGAGCCGGAGTAGCTGGTCGTGTAGCAGCATCTCGGGTAGCAGCTGCGGGGGCTCGAGCGAGAGCAAGATCTGCTGCTCATGCAGCAGTAGCGTTGCAAGAGTAGAGCAGCAGGCTACAGTCGACTAACTTTTTCCTCTCTGGTCAGTCAATTTTCCAGCTGTTTGATACGTAATCATGGGCATGCAGTTCATCTTCAACCTCCACCCCCCGGAGCCGCCAGCCACCACCGGCCAAACCGCCGGCACCTGCCGCCCGTGGCCGGCGGCGCTCCCGCGCCGCCTCGCCGCCCCCGCGCCGCCTCGCCGCCCCGCCCGCCTCGAAACCACTCCTGACCGCCGGTCCGCCGCCGCCCTAGCCATCCCTCTAGGCCTCCCCGCGCTGAGCTTTTTGTCCGGCGATCCCCATGCCATCACCCCACCATCGCGGCCCCCACCACCGGCGACCACCACCCCCACCCTGAACCGTAATATAGATAGTGGGGTACCTCCCCGGCGAGCCCCCCTCCCCGCTGCGGATGGTTCTTCCTTAACTCTGACGAGCCCCCCACCCCGTGAAAATTGACTGACCCAAAAGTCGATTCAGTAGACTAAAATGTAGCTAAATCGGAGCAGCAGCACAAGCAAGAGCAAGAGCGAGAGCAGCAACGCAAGAAAGAGCAAGAGCGAGAGCAGCAACATGAGCAAGAGCAAGAGCAAGAGAAGACCAGGCAAGGGACCGAGAGCAAGAGCAGAGCAGCAGCGCGAGCGAGAGCCAAAGCAGCTGCAACTCCTTCTGATGTGGACGTTGCCGCCGAGGGAGCGACATAGTGGAGGAAGTGGCCGGCGATGCCGCTATCGATGGAGCCGTGCCATGTCTGCTCAGGACCGAGCGCCGGTAGCACTGTGAGATCGAATCAAGAAGAAAATGTGGCAATTAGTGTAGAACCTCTTTGGTGGCGTCGATTAGGCCTCAGCTTCATCGGAGGAATCGGTGATGATGCTGCTCTTCCGGTGGTGCAAGTGAAGATTGCGGTGTGGGAATGGAAGTGGCGCGAAAGACAAGGGGAACATCGGGGCAGATCCTTGGAGGTGGAGGATGGGGTGGCTGATCCGGCGGGACGACTGGATCGACGATGGATCCTCATCCGGTGCGGTGGATGAGGGACGTCGAGGTGTCGGGAAAAGGCTCCGGCTGGGTGGCGGACAGACGAGGGTGTGGGGCTTTGCGGGTTTTCTCGGCCTCGGTGTACAAATGGGTGGGCGGATGGGATGGGAGGGGGAACCATGTCTTAGGGACGCGCTTGTCTGAAATGTGGGGTAAGTTACAAAAGTACCCCCATCGATTTGAGCTAGGCGGTTCTTTCGGTTCAGGGGTATCACGGGCATTTTGCGTGTCGGGATTTCGCAGGAGGTGGGACTTTTCGCGCGCCTTGTAATTTTGGGATAGCAAGGTGCGGGTTGAGATGGTGGGAGTTTTTGGAGCACAACGAGACAAAGATATATCTTAAATATTTCGGGGCAACAAGGCACGGATTTAAATTTCCGGACAAGGCTAATGTGTACTGTACCAAATCAATTCGCACTTCCCTTGACCAAAAAATGAACAGAAATAAATTCGCACCACACAAGAGAGTCTAGTCCCGTGTACTGTACAAAATCAATTCGCACTACAAATGCCATTCAAAACTTTTAATTCATGTTATGTTCAATTAAAATATTTTGCTACGTGTATAATGCATGCAACCTTCTACTCAAATGAACGTTTTAGTGCATTCCAAATGTATATACTACCGCCTCAATATGAACTAAATTTGAATTCGTTTCTCTATTTGAATAAGTCTACAATCATGATGTTGTGAAGTTAAACAATTTGAATTCGTTTCTCTATTTTAATAAGATCTACAATCATCATTATTGTCAACTTAAACCATCGTTTTTGTATTATCTTCACAGCACACCACATGATTACAGTCGAGTTAAATATGAACTATGTGTACTATATGAACTGGAACTTGATTTTTTGAATCCACTTTATGTTGATTTCAAATCACAGTACATTTCAAGCTCTAGCTAGATCTTCATAATCTAAACCATGTCTCATATGTATAATGTGTTTATCACATAATGTATGGTGCCCCACCCCCTACGCCTATAAGTATTTAGATGTGAGTTGCAAACGCCACACATTATCACAAATTCAAATGAAATGTTAGATTGTTCGATATATAGTATGGTTTAGATTGTTCGATATTTAGTTGTGAGCTGAAAACGCCACACCTTATCACAAATTCAAATAAAATGTTAGATTGTTCGACGAATAGTATGGTTTAGATTGTTCGATATTAAGCTGTGAGTTGCAAACACCACGCATTATCACATTATGGTATAACATGTCCAAAACCAAACCACGCGTATCATCGATATATTCATGCATGTATATGAAGGAAATATGCCCTAGAGGCAATAATAAAGTTGTTATTTTATATTTCCTTATATCATGATAAATGTTTATTATTCATGCTAGAATTGTATTAACAGGAAACTTGATACATGTGTGGATACATGGAAAAACACCGTGTCCCTAGTAAGCCTCTACTAGGCTAGCTCGTTAATCAAAGATGGTTAAGTTTCCGAACCATGACATGTGTTGTCATTTGATGAACGAGATCACATCATTAGGAGAATGATGTAATGGACAAGACCCATCCATTAGCTTAGCATATTGATCGTTCAGTTTTATTGCTATTGCTTTCTTCATGCCATATACATATTCCTTTGACTATGAATTATGCAACTCCCGGATACCGGAGGAATACCTTGTGTGCTATCAAATGTCACAACGTAACTGGGTGATTTTAAAGATGCTCTACAGGTATCTCCGAAGCTATTTGTTGGGTTGGCATAGTTCGAGATTAGGATTTGTCACTCTGAGTATTGGAGAGGTATCTCTGGGCCCTCTCGGTAATGCACATCATAAGAAGCCTTGCAAGCAATGTGACTAATGAGTTAGTTGCGGGATGATGTACTATGGAACAAGTAAAGAGAGTTGCCGATAACGAGATTGAACTAGGTATGAAGATAACGACGATCGAATCTCGGGCAAGTAACATATCGATGGACAAAGGGAATAATGTATGTTGTCATAACGGTTCGACCGATAAAGATCTTCGTAGCATATGTAGGACCCAATATAAGCATCCAGGTTCTACTATTCGTTATTGACCGGAGAGGTGTCTCGGTCATGTCTACATAGTTCTCGAACCCGTAGGGTCCGCACGCTTAACTTTCGATGACGATTTTATATTATATGAGTTATGTGATTTGATGACGTAATGTTGTTCGGAGTCTTGGATGAGATCATGCACATGACGAAGAGTCTCGAAATGGTCGAGAGGTAAAGATTGATACATAGGACGATAGTACTCGGACACCGGAAGGGGTTCCGGGCACCCCCGACAAAGATATGGGCCTAATGGGCCAAGAGGGGAAATGTAGCAGCCAGCAGGGGCTGCTGCGCCCCCCATATGGGCCGGACCATAGGGGAAGGAAAGAGGGGAAGAGAGAAGGAAGGGGAGGGCTTCTGCCTCCCCCTTCCTTCCCTCCCCCTCCTCCTTCCTTCTCCCTTCGAAAAATATGGTAAGGGGGCGAATTGGACAAGGCCCCCAAGTAGGATTCCTCCTACTTGGAGCGCCCCCTTGGCTTCTCCCTCTCCCTCCCACCTATATATATGAGGGGGGAGGCGACACGCAACAACATCTGTTAGCCATGTGCGGCGCCCGCCTCCATAGTTTACACTTCCGGTCATATCTTCGTAGTGCTTAGGCGAAGCCCTGCGCGGATCACTTCACCATCACTGTCACCACGCCGTCGTGCAGACGGAACTCATCTACTTCCTCGACAATTTGCTGGATCAAGAGTTCGAGGGACATCATCGAGTTGAACGTGTGCAAAACTCAGAGGTGTCGTACGTTCGGTGCTTGATCGGTCGGAACGAGAAGAAGTTCGACTACATCAACTGCGTTATCAAACGCTTCCTCTTTCGGTCTACGAGGGTACATAGACACACTCTCCCCCTCGTTGCTATGCATCTCCTAGATAGATCTTGTGTGAGCGTAGGATTTTTTTTGAATTGCATGCTATGTTTCCCAACAGTGGTATCAGAGCAGGTCTATGCATAGGTGATATGCACGATTAGAACACAAAGAGTTATGGGAGGTGATCATCATACTTCTTACCACCAATGTCTTATTTTGATTTGGCGGCATTGTTGGATGAAGCGGCCCGGACCAACCTTACATGACCACGTTCATCAGACCGGTTCCACCGACAGACATGCAACTAGTTTTGCATAAACATGGTTAGTGGGTGTATGTTTCTCCTACTTTAGTTGAATCGAATTTGACTGCGGCCGGTCCTTGTTGAAGATTAAAACAGCAAACTTGATAAATCACCGTTGTGGTTTTGATTCGTAGGTAAGAACGGTTCTTGCTAGAAGCCTGTAGCAGCCACGTAAAACTTGCAACAAAAAACTAGAGGATGTCTAACTTGTTTTTGCAGGGCATGTTGTTATGTGATATGGTCAAGACATGATGTGATAAAAGTTATTGTATGAGATGATCATGTTTTGTAAGATATCTGACAACCGACAGGAGCCTTATGGTTCTCTCTTTATTGTATGAAATGCAAGTGCCATGTAATTGCTTTACTTTATCACTATGTGTTAGCGATGGTTGTAGAAGCAATAGTTGGCGAGACGACCAAGACGTAATGATGGAGATCAAGGTGTCAAGCCGGTGACGATGGAGATCATGATGATGCTTTGGAGATGGATATCAAAATCACAAGATGATGATGGCCATATCATGTCACATATTTTGATTGCATGTGATGTTTATCTTTTATGCATCTTATTTTGCTTAGTACGGCGGTAGCATTATAAGATGATCCCTTACTAAAATTTCAAGGTATAAGTTTTCTACCTGAATATGCACCGTTGCGATAGTTCATCGTGCTGAGACACCACATGATGATCGGGTGTGATAGGCTCTACGTTCACATACAATGGGTGCAAGACAGTTTTGCACATGCGGAATACTCGGGTTAAACATGACGAGCCTAGCATGTACAGACATGGCCTCGGAACATTGGAGACCGAAAGGTCGAATGTGAATCATATAGTAGAAATGATCAACATAGAGATGTTCACAATTGATGACTACTCCATCTCACGTGATGATCGGACATGGTTTAGTTGATTTGGATCATGTATCATTTAGATGACTTGAGGGATGTCTATCTAAGTGGTAGTTCTTAAGGAATATGATTAATTGAACTTAATTTATGATGAACTTAGTCCTGATAGTATTTGCAAATTATGTTGTAGATCAATAGCTCATGATGTTACTCCCTGTTTCATTTTTGATATGTTCCTAGAGAAAACTAAGTTGAAAGATGATAGATGCAATGATGCGGACTGGGTCCGTGATCTGAGGATTATCCTCGTTGCTGCACAGAAGAATTATGTCCTTGATGCACTGCTAGGTGACAAACCTGTTGCAGGAGCAAATACAAACGTTATGAACATTTTGCAAGCTCGATATGATGACTACGTGATAGTTTAGTGCACCATGCTTTACGGCTTAGAACTGGGACTTCAAAAACGTTTTGAACGCCACAGAGCATATGAGATGTTCCAAGAGCTGAAATTGGTATTTCAGACTCTTGCCCGTGTCGAGAGGTATGAGACCTCTAACAAGTACTTTGCCTACAAGATGAAGGAGAATAGCTCAGCGAATGAGCATGTGGTCAGAATGTCTGGGTACTACAATCGCTTGAATCATGTGGGGCTTAATCTTCTAGATAAGATAGTGATTGACAAAGTTCTCTAGTTACTATCACCAAGTTACTAGAACTTCGTGATGAACTATAATATGCAAGGGATGACAAAAAGATTCCCGAGCTCTTCGCTATGCTGAAATGGGCGAAGCTAAAAATCAAGAAAAAGCATCAAAGTGTTGATGGTTAAACAAGACCACTAGTTTCAAGAAAAAGGGCAAAGGAAAAGAAAGGGAACTTCTAGAAGATTGACAAGCAAGTTGCCACTCCCGTGAAGAAGCCCACAGCTAGACCTAAGCCTGAAACTGAGTGCTTCTAGTACAAAGAGAAGGGTCATTGGAAGCGGAACTACCCCAAATACTTGGCGGATAAGAAGGATGGCAAAGTGACCGAAGGTATATTTGATATACATGTTATTGATGTGTACTTTACTAGTGTTCATAGTAACCCTAGGGTATTTGATACCAGTTCAGTTGCTAAGATTAGTAATTCAAAATAGGAGTTGCAAAATGAACATAGACTAGTTAAGGGCGAGGTGACGTTGTGTGTTGGAGATTCCAAGGTTGATACGGTCACCATCGCACACTCCCTCTACCTTCAAGATTAGTGTTGAACCTAAAATAAATGTTATTTGGTGTTTGCGTTAAGCATCAATATGATTAGATCATGTTTATTGCAATACGGTTATTCATTTAAGTCAGAGAATAATTGTTGTTCTGTTTACATGAATAAAACCTCATACACCCAAGGTGAATGGTTTATTGAATCTCGATCGTAGTGATACACATATTCATAATATTGATGCCAAAAGATGCAAAGTTGATAATGATAGTTCAACATATTTTTGGCACTCGCGTTTAGGTCATATTGGTGTAAAGCGCATGAAGAAACTCCATGCGGATGGATTTTTTGGAATCACTTGATTATGAATCATTTGATACTTGCGAACCTTGCCTCATGGGCAAAATGACTAAAACTCCGTTCTCCGAAACAATGGAGTGATCCAATGACTTATTTGAAATAATCATACCGATGTATGCAGTCCGATGAGTGTTGAGGCTCGCTGTCACGCCCAATATGCGATACTATCCTAAAGAGACTCAAAGGTCCCACCAAGGATAGAACCGCATATTGAAACGCTTTTGCAAGGTGGATATCATTACATAAACATTACATAATAGAAGGGGATACATACAAGGCATAAAAATGCCGCAAGAATACATCGATACATCATACATAAGAACAACATCCGACTACGGATGAAACACAAACAGAAACTCAGACAATATCCACCCTGCTAGCCCAGGCTGCCGACCTGGAACCTATCCCCTAATCGAAGAAGAAACAAAAGAAGAAATCCAAAACAAGTAACATCGCTCTCGCGTCATGATCATCGCAAAACCTGTACCTGCAACTGGTGTTGTAGTAATCTGTGAGCCACGAGGACTCAGCAATCCCATTACCATGGGTATCAAGACTAGCAAAGCTTAAAGGGTAAGGAAGGGGTAAAGTGGTGAGGTTGCAGCAGTGACTAAGCAAGATATGGTGGCTAACTTACGCAAATAAGAGCGAGAAGAGAAGCAATGGAACGGTCGTGAAACTAGCAATGATCAAGAAGTGATCCTGAAATCCTACTTACGTCAAACATAACCCAAAAACCGTGTTCACTTCCCGGACTCTGCCGAGAAGAGACCATCACGGCTACACACGCGGTTGATGCGTTTTAAATAAGTCAAGTGTCAAGTTCTCTACAACCGGACATTAACAAATTCCCATCTGCCACATAACCGCGGGCACGGCTCTCGAAGGTTTATACCCTGCAGGGGTGTCCCAACTCAGCCTATTATAAGCTCTCACGGTCAACGAAGGATATTCCTTCTCCCGAGAAGACCCGATCAGTCTCGGAATCCCGGTTTAGAAGACATTTCGACAATGGTAAAACAAGACCAGCAAAGCCGCCCGATTGTGCCGACAAATCCTGATAGGAGCTGCACATATCTCGTTCTCAGGGCACACCAGATGAACACTATGTACAACTAAAACCAGACCTCAAGTTTCCCCGAGGTGGCTCTAGTTCGGACCAACACTCAGAGGAGCACTGGCCCGGGGGGTTAAAATAAAGATGATCCTCAGGAGCGCGACTCCCAAGGGAAAAAGGCTTAGGTAGGCAAATGGTAAAACCAAGGTTGGGCCTTGCTGGAGGAGTTTTATTCAAAGAGAACTGTCAAGGGGTTCCCATAACACCCAACCGCGTAAGGAACGCAAAATCAAGGAACATAACACCGGTATGACGGAAACTAGGGCGGCAAGAGTGGAACAAAACACCAGGCATAAGGCCGAGCCTTCCACCCTTTGCCAAGTATATAGATGCATTAATTAAATAAAAGAATATTGTGATATCCCAACAAAGTTCATGATATCCATGTTCCAACATGGAACAACTTCATCTTCACCTGCAACTAGCAACGCTATAAGAGGGGCTGAGCAAAAGCGGTAACATAGCCAAACAACGGTTTGCTAGGAAGGGTGAAAAGGTTAGGGGCTGACATGGCAATTTGGGAGGCTTGAAGAGCAAGTGATAGGTAGCGCAGCATAGCGATAGAACGAAGCAACTAGCATAGCAATGATAGTAGTGAGATCCAAGGTGACGGTCATGTTGCCTGAAATCCCGCTAGGAAGAAGAACGAGTCCATGAAGAAGATGAAGCCACGAAGACGAACGAATCCTCACGATCGCAACGAAACAGGAGCTAACGAGAAGGAGCACAACCGGAAAGAAGCAAACAACACGGTAAACACTCAACACATAAACAAGACATGATGCTCAACCAAGTATGATGCATGACAATGCTACATGAAGCTACTCATGGCAAGAGATGATGCATACAAGAACAACACATCAAAGCAAGTTTAAATGAGGCCGGAAACAACATATAACAAATCCGGTAAGTCCTCATATGCAAGTTTCGAAATTGGTCCAGATCTGAATAAACCTTATGTTCAAGTTATTAAACAGCAAGTTAATATGCACCAAGATGATCTACAGGAAATTCTAGTCAAGTTACATATAAAGTTCGTTTAATTTGGAGCTACGGCCTAGAAGATATGAGCAAAACAAGTTAAACATGGCATTGATGCAAAATGCATTCAAACATCAAGCAAACACACTCAAAATAAGGATGCAACAAGGTAACATGAAACTACATGCAAAACTAAGCAAGTTCATATAGAGCAAGCTCAAAACGGAGCAACGGTGCAACACATACACTCCAAACAAGATATAACAACAATCTGTCCAAAACAGCAACTAAGCATTTGGCACGCATGAAAATAAAATGCTACAGCATCCTAACATGAGAGAAAAAGGCATGGACATGATGTACAGGTAACGAACAATAAAACATGAACACTGAGCTATATCCAGAAAACACAATAACATGCTCAAAAGAACATGTCAAGATTGCAAATAATAACAGTTTCACAGACTTGGCAGAAATCACTGGACATGGCAGAAATAACATCAGGTTGTTAAGTTTAGAGCTATCAAACAACATGCTAAAGGAATAGATCATAGCAAACAAAGGCATGGAATGAATCTATGAATTTCATGGAACAAAAGTCCCTTAATAGTAACGAGCCAAAAAGGTACAGAAGATATGATGGCACCCATGTAAACATAGCAAGTTTCATAAACAGATTCAGACTTAGCAGAAAAACTGAGCATGGCATAAACAGAATTATGAAGGCATCTTTGCGAGCTCAAATCACTCATCACAAAGCATTTCATGGCATGTGAAGGCATCAAACAGTAAGATGGCATAATTATGAAGCTAAGCATTGCAAGAGGAAGTTCATAGGGTGCATAGATCACTAGCAAAACACATGTCAAAACTGAACTTCATGTTAACAGGCTGACAGCAACATTATTTAGCAATTTGAGAGCAAGTTTGCAACAAGCTAAAGCAGTCTATAAATGCAAACAAGGGCATGAATGGATACAACATAACATGTATAACAAAACACCCTTAGTGAACATCTCCAAATTATGCATAGAACTCATGGTAGCAGCAGGTTTACATAGCATCACAACATTACAGCTACAGACTTAGCAGAAATGACCAAGTCACAGAAATCAGCAACATCACGGAGGCTACTTTGCATACTTGTGATAGTCACCAAATAGATCACAAAAATACAATACAAGCACCCCTGTAAAGATGGAATGATATGTTTCAAAACACATGTAGAGCTCATGCTCATAGGATGCACACACAAAATGCGACAAAAATAACAAATCAGCAAGTTCTGTAACAGGCAGCAGTTAACATCATATAGCACTCTTGGAACCATGATTAGGGCATCAAACAAGCATGGCATAATGGAACAAAATGAGGAGCATCTCACAATGAACATTTGGATATATTATATGCACAAATCGGAGCATAGAGCATGAAGTTACAGTAGGTCAAAGATGCACACATAATGATAAAATCTTAGGGACTTGGCAGATTTTTACCCTCGCGAAAAGTCAACGCGGGACGAGACCGAGCGGGACGGAGGGATCCGGGTCGCGGGACGGCGTTTGGTTGGTGGTGGGGGATCTGGTCCAGGAAGAACTCCGGCGAGGTAGAGGAAGTCCGGCGAGGAGCGAGGAGGTCCGGAGGAGCTCGAGGTGGCCAGAGAAGCTCGGGGCCGGCCGGATCCGGTCCGGCCCGACCGGATCTGCGGCGAGGCAGCGGCGCACGGCGCGGGAGGCGCGCCGGTGAGGCACGGCGGTGAGGCAGGCACCGGGCGGTGAGGTAAAGTCCGGCGGCGGGAGGCGCCGGCGACGCGGGGAAAACGGCGCACCGGCGAGCTCCGGTTGGGGCGGCGGCTGGCGACCGCGGGCGGCGCGGCGAACCCGGGCGGCGGCGGACGGACGCGCGGGCCGGGGGGGAGCGGGCTGGCGGCGGCGGGATCTTGGCCCCGCAGGCCCCGGATGGGCTCCGCGGGCCGGCGGTGCGGGGACGGCGGCGGAGGACAGGTGGCGCGCCCTGGATGGCTGCGGGCGGCAGCGCTGTTTCGTCCGGCGCGGGCGGACGTGTGCGTCGGCGCGGGGAGGGGATCTTTAGGGTTTCAACTGTGATTTTTGGACGGGGTAGACCTATTTATGGATAGAGCGAGCTAGGACAGTCCAAATGAGGTGCGGTTTTCGCCCACACGATCGTGATCGAACGACGGAGAGCATGGAGGGGGTTTTGCTTGGTTAGTGGGCTGATTTGGAGGGGTGTTGGGCTGGAAGACAAAAGGGGCTTTCGGGGTACGCGGTTAACCGTTGGGGCATCAAATGACCTCCAAATGGAACGAAATTTGACGGGCGGTCTATCGGTGATATACCAAGGCCACTCGGCAAATCTCGGCCCATTCCGAGAAAGTTTTTCTCCCGCTCACGAAACAAGGTCTGAGAGGGGCGATGGGCGCGTGTGGGAGTGTCGGATCGCGAAACGGACAACGCGGAAAAGGGCCGGATGCAAGTTTTGAAAAACATGTAGATGAAATGCAGATGATGACATGGCAAAATGCAACACGCAAGCAAATGACATGGCAACAACGACGAATAACTGGAAGACACCTGGCGCATCGAATCCGGGGCGTTACAACGCTCCTCCACTAACAAGAGATCTCGTCCCGAGATCTTAGGACCGAGACGGAAGGAAAAAGGGATGAGGTGAAATAAGAACAAAACAGTGAGGATGAACAAAGTCAAGATCACTCGAGTAGGAAAGAGGAATGTTGAATGAGACAAGAAGCAAAAGCTCAAGGAATAAGGCTGAATTTGAAACCACTCCGGTTAGGACAAGATAGAAAAGGAATAATAACGAAGGAATTTATGCAGCACTCCGGCTGAACAAGGAAAGAATAGAACATGAACTTGAGAAATGGAACGATACTTGACTTGAGGAACAACACAAAACCTCCAGAAGACTTGGAAGAGTGGAATGAGAAGAACGGGGAAGAAGATGACAACTTCTACCACGAATGAAATAGAGAGCATCCTTAGGAGGAAACATTGAACGGAGTTGTTGGAAATTCAACAACAAAAGAATAAGCTTGTTGTGGACTTATGGATAACATCTCAAAATTATGAGGTGGTAACCTACCAACAGCGGAGAAGATTGAAAAGATGAGAAGAACGAGGAAATGCAAAACTCCACTTCACAAGAATATGGAGAATTAATTACACTTTGAGAAGCAAGAAGAAGATACTTGAGCTACGCCTACAAGAATCTTGATGAACACTTGAAGAATGAATTAAATCATGACGAGCCACCGTGATGAACTCCGGTAACAAAAGAATGACGAGATAAAATTGAAGGATGAAAGGGATAAGATTAAATCCTTGTGATGATTTGGATGGAGGTTCGCGACGAAATCGGCGGGAAGCTTAGAACTCCAGAAAAGAAAAGACGAAAACACTTTGAACCGAGAATGTGATAAGATGAACAATCTCCGAAAAGAAGAGATAAAACCACTTGAAGAAAGAAGAATAAGGATTACCTTATGCTTATCCTCCACCAATTAAATTGATGGGAAACAATGGATTTGCATACTACTTATTCTCGTTGGAAAGATTAAGGGGGAATATAGCGCAAAACTTGAGAAAGTCTTAGTGAACCACCGGTAGGGCTGGAAAGAACGAATGAATTGATATGATAACAACAGAAAGAATCTTGAACGAGCCACCGTAGGAATTGAAACGAATGACGAAAAGAGAATGAATCACCGAAAAGAATTAGAAAAGCACGAAGATACTTGAGGGAATCTAGAGACAAGAGAACGAAGAGATCGCAAACTGATTAAAGAGCAAAGCACTGGAAGAATATGGAGACGAACGAAAAGGCATGAATATAGAATAATCAGAGAACGGATTTGAAAACTTAGAACGAAGAAATATTTCTGAAATGGAGGCCTCCGGATAATTGAGACGGAAAACAACTCCTGAAAAACTCCGGATGGGTGAAAATAATTGCACGACTTGTAACAATTTGATAGGATAACCATCGAGCTAGCACCGCGAATTTCCGGGAGAACGGACAAGATTTAAGAAAAATTCTACTTCAGTATTCACATGTTGAGAATGACGACGAGAAATAACACCAAAATTGTTGATATACTCCGGGAGAATGAAAAGCGAAGAGGTTGAGCCAACAATGAAAATATTTTGAAATCGATCTTGGAAAGGCATCTGACTGATGAAATTCATTCTTACGTCAACTTCGAAAAGAATTTGAGAATAACTCCGAGAAAATTAGAAGAGTCAGGTAAGATCCTGGGAAAGACCTGTGGGTTAGGGCCCACTGAAAAGAAACACTGTAGGAAAGGATTGTCGAATGAGAAATGATGCACCGGAACGATTGAAAGATTTGAATAAGGTGACAACCTCGAATTAGATGGATGCAAACATGAATCTTCTGAGATGTCTTCAATACTCCGGGATAATAGAATGGCGAAAGGAGGAATGAGCAAGGGGAAAACACTTCGGTCAAGGAAAAGAATACGATCAACACAGAAAACTTGAATTGGATCCACCGGAAAAGGGAATGAGACGAACAATGATTAACTAGGCGAGAATTCACCAGTTGAGACAACTGAGGAAAGACTGAAGATACTCCGCACGAATGAAATTGATTCTCGAAAGAGACTCAGGCTCCGGGAGTAAGAGGGTGGGAGGGCGGCATATAAAGGCAACTTGGAAGGTAGAACCGACGAATTACTTGAATAGGAAACACCGGTTGAAATAATTGAGGAAAGAATGCAAATACTTCACACGAGTAGAATGGATACTCGATATCGGACTCCGGTTCCGAGAAGAAGAAGGGTGGGCGGGTGGGAAAAACAAGGACAACTTCGGATGGGGAAACAACGTCGGTTGAGAAAGCACTGAGGACTGATCTTGCAAAAGATGGCGAGGAGCGAAACCACTCGAAGAAAAATGCGCCGAATTGAAAAGAGGATGGACAACGAACGAAAACTATCCGCGTGATCCTAAAGAAAAATTGAAGGGGAAGAGAAGTAAGTCGAAACACCTACGTCAAGATTCCTCACCAGAGCGACGAAAGGGGCTGAGGAGTAAAAAGAATTCCTACTCGCCGATATAACTAGACTCAGAAATAGTTTTCTTCTAGACTCAACAACGGCCAAACTACGCGATCAATCAAAGGGGCTCCTAGGGTCGGTCGAGGCTCTGATACCAACTTGTCACGCCCAATATGCAATACTATCCTAAAGAGACTCGAAGATCCCACAAAGGATAGAACCGCATATTGAAACGCTTTTGCAAGGTGGATATCATTACATCAACATTACATAATAGAAGGGGATACATACAAGGCATACAAATGCCGCAAGAATACATCGATACATCATACATAAGAACAACATCCGACTACGGATGAAACACAAACAGAAACTCAGACAATATCCACCCTGCTAGCCCAGGCTGCCGACCTGGAACCTATCCCCTGATCGAAGAAGAAATAGAAGAAGAACTCCAAAACAAGTAACATCGCTCTCGCGTCATGATCATCGCAAAACCTGTACCTGCAACTGGTGTTGTAGTAATCTGTGAGCCACGAGGACTCAGCAATCCCATTACCATGGGTATCAAGACTAGCAAAGCTTAAAGGGTAAGGAAGGGGTAAAGTGGTGAGGTTGCAGCAGCGAGTAAGCAAGATATGGTGGCTAACTTACGCAAATAAGAGCGCGAAGAGAAGCAATGGAACGGTCGTGAAACTAGCAATGATCAAGAAGTGATCCTGAAATCCTACTTACGTCAAACATAACCCAAAAACCGTGTTCGCTTCCCAGACTCCGCTGAGAAGAGACCATCACAGCTACACACGCGGTTGATGCGTTTTAAATAAGTCAAGTGTCAAGTTCTCTACAACCGGACATTAACAAATTCCCATCTGCCACATAACCGCGGGAATGGCTCTCGAAGGTTTATACCCTGCAGGGGTATCCCAACTTAGCCCATTATAAGCTATCACGGTCAACAAAGGATATTCCTTCTCCCGGGAAGACCCGATCAGTCTCGGAATCCCGGTTTACAAGACATTTCGGCAATGGTAAAACAAGACCAGCAAAGCCGCCCGAATGTGCCGACAAATCCTGATAGGAGCTGCACATATCTCGTTCTCAGGGCACACCAGATGAACACTACGTACAACTAAAACCAGACCTCAAGTTTCCCCGAGGTGGCGCTGCAAGTGGCTCTAGTTCGGACCAACACTCAGAGGAGCACTGGCCCGGGGGGTTAAAATAAAGATGACCCTCGGGAGCGCGACTCCCAAGGGAAAAAGGCTTAGGTAGGCAAATGGTAAAACCAAGGTTGGGCCTTGCTGGAGGAGTTTTATTCAAAGCGAACTGTCAAGGGGTTCCCATAACACCCAACCGCGTAAGGAACGCAAAATCAAGGAACATAACACCGGTATGACGGAAACTAGGGCGGCAAGAGTGGAACAAAACACCAGGCATAAGGCCGAGCCTTCCACCCTTTGCCAAGTATATAGATGCATTAATTAAATAAAAGATTATTGTGATATCCCAACAAAGTTCATGATATCCATGTTCCAACATGGAACAACTTCATCTTCACCTGCAACTAGCAACGCTATAAGAGGGGCTGAGCAAAAGCGGTAACATAGCCAAACAACGGTTTGCTAGGAAGGGTGAAAAGGTTAGGGGCTGACATGGCAATTTGCGAGGCTTGAAGAGCAAGTGATAGGTAGCGCAGCATAGCGATAGAACGAAGCAACTAGCATAGCAATGATAGTAGTGAGATCCAAGGTGACGGTCATGTTGCCTGAAATCCCGCTAGGAAAAAGAACGAGTCCATGAAGAAGATGAAGCCACGAAGACGAACGAATCCTCACAATCGCAACGAAACAGGAACTAACGAGAAGGAGCACAACCAGAAAGAAGCAAACAACACGGTAAACACTCAACACATAAACAAGACATGATGCTCAACCAAGTATGATGCATGACAATGCTACATGACGCTACTCATGGCAAGAGATGATGCATACAAGAACAACACATCAAAGAAAGTTTAAATGAGGCCGGAAACAACATATAACAAATCCGGTATGTCCTAATATGCAAGTTTCAAAATTGGTCCAGATCTGCATAAACTTATGTTCAAGTTATTAAACAGCAAGTTAATATGCACCAAGATGATCTACAGGAAATTCTAGTCAAATTACATATAAAGTTCGTTTAATTTGGAGCTACGGCCTAGAAGATATGAGCAAAACAAGTTAAACATGACATTGATGCAAAATGCATTCAAACATCATGCAAACACACTCAAAATAAGGATGCAACAAGGTAACATGAAACTACATGCAAAACTAAGCAAGTTTCATATAGAGCAAGCTCAAAACGGAGCAACGGTGCAACACATACACTCCAAACAAGATATAACAACAATATGTCCAAAACAGCAACTAGGCATTTGGCACGCATGAAAACAATATGCTACAGCATCCTAACATGAGAGAAAAAGGCATGGACATGATATACAGGTAACGAACATCAAAACATGAACACTGAGCTATATCCAGAAAACACGATAACATGCTCAAAAGGACATATCAAGATTGCAACTAATAACAGTTTCACAGACTGGCAGAAATCACTGGACATGGCAGAAATAACATCAGGTTGTTAAGTTTAGAGCTATCAAACAACATGCTACAAGAATAAATCATAGCAAACAAAGGCATGGAATGAATCAACTAATTTCATGGAACAGAAGTCCCTTACTAGTAACGAGCCAAAAAGATAGAGAAGATATGATGGCACCCATGTAAACATAGCAAGTTTCATAAACAGATTCAGACTTGACAGAAAAACTGAGCATGGCATAAACAGAATTATGAAGGCATCTGTGCGAGCTCAAATCACTCATCACAAAGCATTTAATGGCATGTGAAGGCATCCAACAGTAAGATGGCATAATTATGAAGCGAAGAATTGCAAGAGCAAGTTTATAGGGTGCATGGATCACTAGCAAAACACATGTCAAAACTGAACTTCATGTTAACAGGCTAACAGCAACATTATTTAGAAATTTAAGAGCAAGTTTGCAATAAGCTATAGCAGTCTATAAATGCAACCAAGGGCATGGATGGATAGACGATAACATGTATAACAAAACACCCTTAGTGAAGATCTCCAATTATGTATAGAACTCATGGTAGTAGCAGGTTTACATAGCATCACAACGTTACAGCTACAGACTTAGCAGAAATGACCAAGTCACAGAAATCAGCAACATCACGGAGGCTACTTTGCATACTTGTGATAGTTACCACATATATCACAAAAATACAATACAAGCACCACTGTAAAGATGGAACCACTACTAGAATCAGCTAATTTGCCATCTGCCAGCTCTTTGCCGTCTGCTAGCTGACGGCAAAGAAGCTCTTTGCCATCAGCTACCCAGAAGCTGACGGCAAAGAAGTGGCAGACGACAAAGAAGCTCTTTGCCATCTGCGGGCTCTTTGCCGTCCGCCAGCGGACGGCAAAGATTCTTTGCCGTCAGCTGGCGGACGGCAAAGAGAGAGGTGGCCCCACCCCCCGCCCATTTTGGGGAAAACTTAACGCCCCACCTCTTTGCGCTCTGCCAGCGGACGGCAAATAGTGGCGGACGGCAAAGAGGAGACTACCTAACGGCCCCTACCCCCCCGCCCGTTACTCTCTGTTCTCTCCCTCTCTCTCCTCGCCGACGCGCACTACATCCCACCACACATCCCACCCCACATCCCACCCCACCGCCGCCGCCCGCCGCGCGCCGCCGCCCCTAGCACTCGCCGCCGCCCGGCGCCCCGGCCCCACCGCCCCGGGGCCCCGCCGCCCCGCCGCCCCGTCGCCCCGGCCCCCCGCCGCCCCACCGCCCCGGGCCCGGCGCCGCCGCCCCAGGCCGCCCCGCACCTCTCCTCCACCGGCCACCTCCTCCGCCGCCCCGCCCCCCTCCTCCACCGGCGACCTCCTCCACCGGCCCTGCCTCAGGTGAGCTCTACCCCTTTTTTCCTTTTTTCTGTTTTTTTAGTTTTAGGTTTAGTTTTAGTTTAGTTTTAGGGCCGCAAACAACACACTAAAAAAAGTTCGTACATAAAGTAGTTCGTACATAAATAGTAAAAAAAACTACTCGGCGTCGCTATCTAGGTCAATCACGGCCGGGCCGTTGCCGCCGTCATCGTCGCTGCTGGACCGGTTCGCGACGTCGTCCCAGTCCACCGGGACGTCGTCCGAATCCTCTTCCTCCTCCGCCGCCGGCGCCTGCTGCCACTCCGGCGGCACCATCGCCGCCTGCTGCGCCGCCTCCTCCTGGGCCTCCAGCGCTGCCGCCGCGGCGGCCTCCTCCGCTGACTGCGCCAGGATCGCAAGGAGCCCGGGAGTGTCCTCCGGGTCGCCGTCCTGCTGGATAGCCGCCTGCTCCGGCGGGATCACAACCTCGGCCGGGGCTGCTGGGGCGGGGGTGGGAGCGGGTGCCCTGCGCGGCTGGGAGGGCCCGGCTCCATGAGAGAGATCGCCGACAGGGAGCCCTCGGGCGGCGCGCTTGAAGGCGCCGATGACATCGTCGAACCGCTTGCCCTTCCAAAAATGGCGGCGGCCCTTCCGGTTGTAGCGTCCCCAGGGGTGCGCGCGAAGCTCTGCCGGCGTCGCCGGTACGCCCTGCGTGGGGAATCCGTCCGCGGAGATCCTCCACGGCCGCGGCCGCTTCACCGCCGCGGCACGTAGAGGCCGAACCCAGCGAGGTCCTCCGTCTGCCCCAACGTGAGGCTCGACGGCCAGTGGCCGCCCGGTGCCGCGCCGTCGGAGTCTGAGTCGCTCGACGCCATCCCGCGAAGAGAACGCCGGTGTGAAGAGGGAGAGGAGGGGGCGGGGCGGTGGAGGAGGTGGCCGGTGTGACCGAACTCGTCGCGCAGGGCGGGTTTTATAGTGCCGGGATTTAATGCGGCAGGGAGGCGCCGGGCCGCGGAAGACGAGAGGGCGGCGGGCGGAAGACGAGAGGGCCGCGCGGAAGACAAGAGGGCGGCGGGCGGAAGATGAGATGGCCGCGCGGAAGACGAGACGGCGGCGGGCGGAAGACGAGATGGCCGCGCGGAAGACGAGATGGCGGCGTTGACCGCGAGGCATTGGGGCACGCGGGGCAGGCGAGGCGGCAGCCGGCAGGCGTGCAGCGCGGCAGCGGGAAGCGGGGGGGGGGGCACGCGGGGCAGGCGAGGCGGCAGCGGGCAGGGGGGGCAGGCGGCAGCGCCTCAGCGGGGGCGGCCGACGCGACGCGACGCGGCGGCCGAGGCGGAAGTGGCGCCGCAGGCCGAGGCGGAAGCGGGGGCGGCCGATGCGGCGGGCGAGGCGGAAACGGGCGAGGCGGAAGCGGACGGCAAAGGCACTAGAAAGTTTGCCGTCCGCAGCGGACGGCAAAGGCCTGCCGTTAGCCACTTAACAGACTAAGAGCACAATTATTGCCGCCTGCTCTCGTTGCCGTCCGCGGCAGACGGCAAAGGTCCTTTGCCGTCAGCCGCCAGGAAGCAGACGGCAAAGCAGCTGTTTACCGTAGCCTACTTTGCCGGAGCCTTTTGCCGTCCGCCGTTCATGCCTTTGCCGTCCGCCGTGGCAGACGGCAAAATAGCTGATTCCTGTAGTGAATGATTTATTTCAAAACACATGTAGAGATCATGCTCATAGGATGCAAACACAAATTGCTACAAAAATAACAAATCAGCAAGTTCTGTAAACAGGCAGCAGTTAACATCATATAGCACTCTTGTAACAATGATTAGGGCATCAAGATGAACTCAAACAAGCATGGAACAATGGAACAAAATGAGGAGCATCTCACAATGAACATTTGGATATATTGTATGCACAAATCGGAGCACAGAGCGTGAAGTTACAACAGGTCAAAAATGCACACATAATGATAAAATCTCAGGGACTTAGCAGATTTTTACCCTCGTGAAAAGTCAACGCGGGACGAGACCGAGCGGGACGGAGGGATCCGGGTCGCGGGACGGCGTTTGGTTGGTGGTGGTGGGGGATCTCGTCCAGGAAGAACTCTGGCGAGGTAGAGGAAGTCCGGCGAGGAGCGAGGAGGTCTGGAGGAGCTCGAGGTGGCTGGAGAAGCTCGAGGCCGGCCGGATCCGGTCCGGCCCGACCGGATCCGCGGCGAGGCAGCAGCGCACGGCGCGGGAGGCGCGACGGCGAGGCGGGCACCGGGCGGCGAGGTGAAGTCCGGCGGCGGGAGGCGCCGAAGATGCGGGGAAAAACGGCGCATCGGCGAGCTCCGGTTGGGGCGGCGACGAGCGACCGCGGGCGGCACGGCGAACCCGGGCGGCGGCGGACGGACGCGCGGGCCGGGGAGGGAGCGGGCTGGCGGCGGCGGGATCTGGGCCCCGCGGGCCTCGGATGGGCTCCGCGGGCCGGCGGCGCGGGGACGGCGGCGGAGGACAGGTGGTGCGCCCTGCATGGCTGCGGGCGGCGGTGCTGTTTCGTCCGGCGTGGGCGGACGTGTCCGTCGGCAGGGAGGGGATTTTTAGGGTTTCAACTGTCATTTTTGGAAGGGGAAGACCTATTTATAGATAGAGGGAGCTAGGAGAGTCCAAATGAGGTGCGGTTTTCGCCCACACGATCGTGATCGAACGGCGGAGAGCATGGAGGGGGTTTTGCTGGGTTAGTGGGCTGATTTGGAGGGGTGTTGGGCTGCAAGACAAAAGGGGCTTTCAGGGTACGCGGTTAACCGTTGGGGCATCAAACGACCTCCAAATGGAACGAAATTTGACGGGCGGTCTTTCGGTGATATACCAAGGCCACTCGGCAAATCTCGGCCCATTCCGAGAATGTTTTTCTCCCGCTCACGGAACAAGGTCTGAGAGGGGCGACGGGCGCGTGTGGGAGTGTCGGATCGCGAAACGGACAACGCGGAAAAGGGTCGGATGCCAGTTTTGAAAAACATGCAGATGAAATGCAGATGATGACATGGGAAAATGCAACACGCAAGCAAATGACATGGCAACAACGACGAATAACTGGAAGACACCTGGCGCATCGGATCCGGGGCGTTACACTCGCGGAAGGTATCATTATTTTCTGACCTTCACGGATGATTTGAGCAGATATGGGTATATCTACTTGATGAAACACAAGTCTGAAACATTTGAAAAGTTCAAAGAATTTTAGAGTGAAGTGGAGAATCATCGTAACAAGAAAATAAAGTTTCTACGATCTGATCGCGGAGGTGAATATTTGAGTTACGAGTTTGGCCTTCATTTAAAACAATGTGGAATAGTTTCACAACCCACGCCACCTGGAACACCACAGCGTAATGGTGTGTCCAAACGTCGTAAACGTACTTTATTAGATATGGTGTGATCTATGATGTATCTTACCGATTTACCACTATCATTTTGGGGTTATGCATTAGAGACAGCTGCATTCACGTTAAATAGGGCACTGTCTAAATCCGTTGAGACGACACCGTATGAACTGTGGTTTGGCAAGAAACCTAAGTTGTCGTTTCTTCAAGTTTGGAGTTGCGATGTTTATGTGAAAAAGCTTCAGTCTGATAAGCTAGAACCCAAATCAGAGAAGTGTGTCTTCATAGGACACCCAAAAGAAACTGCTGGGTACACCTTCTACCATAGATCCGAAGGCAAGATCTTTGTTGCTAAGAATGGATCCTTTCTAGAGAAAGAGTTTCTCTCGTAAGAAGTGAGTAGGAGGAAAGTAGAACTTGATGAGGTAATTGTACCTTCTCTCGAATTGCAAAATAGCTCATCACAGAAAACCGTTCCCGTGATGCCTACACCATGCAACTAGAGAGGAAGCTAATGATAATGATCATGAAACTTCAGATCAAGTTACTAACGAACCTCGTAGGTCAACCAGAGCATGTTCTGCACCAAAGTGGTACAGTAATCCTGCTCTGGAGATCATGTTACTAGACCATGATGAACCTACGAACTATGAAGAAGCGATGATGAGCCCAGATTCCGATAAATGGATTGAGCCATGAAATCTTAGATAGGATTCATGTATGAGAACAAAGTATGGACTTTGGCTGACTTGCCCAATGATCGGCGAGCCATAGAGAATAAATGGATCTTCAAGAAGAAGACTAACGCTGATGGTAATGTTACTATCTATAAAGCTCGACTTGTCGCGAAAGGTTTTCAACAAGTTCAAGGATTTGACTACGATGAGACTTTCTCACCCGTAGCGATGCTCAAGTCTATCCGAATCATGTTAGCAATTGCCGCATTTTATGATTATTAAATCTGGCAAAGGGACATCAAAAAATGTGTTCCTTAATGGATTTCTTAGAGAAGAGTTGTATATGATGCAACCAGAAGGTTTTGTCGATCCTAAAGGTTCTAACAAAGTGAGCAAACTCAAGTGATCCATCTATGGACTGGTGCAAGCATCTCGGAGTTGGAATATACGCTTTGATAAGGTGATAAAAGAATATGGTTTTATACAGTCTTATGGTAAAGCATGTATTTACAAGGAAGTGAGTGGGAGATTTGTAGCATTTCTGATATTATATGTGGATGACATATTGCTGATTGGAAATGATATAGAATTTCTGGATAGCATAAAAGGATAGTTGAATAAGAAGTTTTTCAATGAAAGACCTCGGTGAAGCTGCTTATATATTGGGCATCAAGATCTATAGGGATAGATCAAGACGCTTAATAGGACTTTCAGAAAGCACATACCTTGATAAAGTTTTGAAGAAGTTCAAAATGGATCAGTCAAAGAAAGGGTTCTTGCCTGTGTTACAAGGTGTGAAGTTGAGTTAGACTCAAAACCCGACCATGGCAGCATATAGAGAGAGAATGAATGTCATTCCCTATGCCTAAGTCATAGGTTCTATAAAGTATGCCATGCTGTGTACCAGACCTATTGTGTGCCTTGCCATGGGTTTGGCAAGGAGTTACAAGAGTGAACCAGGAGTGAATCACTGGATAGCGGTCAAAATTATCCTTAGAAGAATAAGGATATGTTTCTCGGTTATGGAGGTGATAAAGAGTTCATCGTAAAGGGATACGTCGATGCAAGCTTTGACACTAATCTGGATGACTCCGAGTCTCAATCTGGATACATATTGAAAGTGGGAGCAATTATCTATAGTAGCTCCATGCAGAGCATTGTACACATATAAATTTGCAAAATACATACGGATCTGAATTTGACAGTCTCGTTGACTAAGCCACTATCACAACCAAAACATGATCACACCTTTGTACTCTTTGGGTGTTAATCACATGGCGATGTGAACTAGATTATTGACTCTAGTAACTCTTTGGGTGTTAGTCACATGGCGATGTGAACTATGGGTGTTAATCACATGGTGATGTGAACTAGATTATTGACTCTAGTGCAAGTGGGAGACAGAAGGAAATATGCCCTGGAGGCAATAATAAAGTTGTTATTTTATGTTTCCTTATATCATGATAAATGTTTATTATTCATGCTAGAATCGTATTAACAGGAAACTTGATACATGTGTGGTACATGGAAAAACACTGTGTCCCTAGTAATCAAAGATGGTTAAGTTTCCTAACCATTGTAACATCCCAAAATTCTAAATTTTGGAATGTTATATTAAATAAATAGTTTTGGTTGATTGCTTGGTTGTGGTGTGGTTGCTTGTGTGAAATTGAGTGAAATTTGAAACTTTTTGAAAGATAAATGAGTGGGAATAAAAGGACTTTCCCAAACTTTCATTTTTGCTTTTGGATCCATGAATTCAAAATCATTTCATCACAAAACCCTAGAGCGAAGATGATATGACTTCTTCCATTTAATTAAGTAAAAAGGGTTTTTGAAAAGAGTTTGAATCTCAATTGGGAAATATTTCAAATTCAGAAACTTTATGCGACTCAATGATTTTCATGAGAGAAGATAAAATGATTTCTTCAAATCGTATGAAATATTAGTTGGATGTTTCAAAGAATCAAATTAGAAGTCCCTTTGAAGTTATTTTGAAACCCATTTTCAATTTGGAGTTATTTGGTTTTTATTCAAGTTATTTTACTGCAAAAATAAAATATATGGAAAATAGGGTCAAATGATTCCCTATAGTAGAAAAATGGTTAGAAATAAATTTGAAATTATTTTTGTATTTTTAAAATGATTTTTATTGGGTTTTATTGCAGTAGTAGCACTGTTTGCTTTATTTACATTTTTCTAGATCTTATTTGACGCTAGAAAAATGTTCATGTTAAAGAAAATCTTTTTTTGAAAATTTTGATATATAATATGACTAGATATAATTTTTAATATTTGTTGTTTATTTTATTTTTATTGACTAAGTTAAAAAAATCTTTTCCACCGACTGGGCCAGCCCCGCTCCAACCGGGCCAGGCCAAAGCTCAGCCATGCGCGCGACTCCTTCCCCGAGCCGTCTCCGCCGCCCGCACGCCATTGCCGTCGCCGTGGCCGAGTCGGTCTCTCCACCGCATCGCCCCCTCGCCGAAAGCAAGCCGCCACGTCCTCCCGCATATAAAAGGAGGGACCCCGGCCCTCTCTCTCCTCCTCCCAAGCCGCACCGCGCCGCCGCACTCCGCCCGCTGCCGCGCCGCCGCACTCTGCCGCCGCCCCTCGTAGTCGTCGCCGCCGTGCCTGGATCCGCCGCCCCGCGCCGCTGAAGCCCCGGCGCCAGCGCCGCCGCCTCGCCGCACCACCCCGTCGCCAAGCGTCACCGGAGCCGCCACTGCCGTCAACCATCGCCGTCGGGTTTTCTTGCCCGAACCGGCTGAACCAGTATAACCCCGACCCAGTTTTCATTTTTGGTTTTTTTTTCAAAAAACCTAGTTTATTATTAGGTTAGTTTATTTAGCGGACGTTCGTCCGGTAGTCTTTGGTAGCGAATAGTTTTCGTTCGTTAGGTTTCTGTAGCGAACGTTCGTTCGTTAGATTTTTTTCTGTTAATTTTCGGCCAGGGACCTATCCGTGAATACTTTTCTTATAGATTAGCCCTTGGTTTTCAAACGATCACAACTTTTACACCGTTTATCCAAATCCAACGAAACCAATGCCCACTTCTTCATTATGATCTCCTCTATCCAAATAACCAACTTAAACATATATTTGAAAGTTTAAATTTGATTTCATATAGATTTGAATTCAAACTTCTTTTGTTCATAACTTGAGTTTTATAACTCTGATCTAGTTGATTATTTCTGCAAATCGAAGCTCTTGACCTAAACTTTTTGATAAGACCAAATCCACCCAATTTTGGTACCGTTAGAAATTGTTTTATGATGCAAGAGTTAATTGCTTGTTTTCGATGTTTTCCGATATCTTTTCTTCGATTCTTTTGCATCAGTGCTTATGTATGCAATTGCTTCCTCACGATAGATTGATCGGAGTGTGACGAGTAGAACTATCAGGAGTTATGAGTGCGAATCATCCTCATAAAAAGTACAAGGCAAGTTCACACTTTGATCATATTTTTCATACCCAGTTTTTATGCATTAGTTTCACCCCTCAAACATTGCATGAGTCGGATTGGGAATATGTGGGTATTGCTATGTAGTTGATGCGGTAGGAACCTTTTGCCTTTTAATCAACCCTGGGATTATACGTTATGCTCATACTGCTTTGCTATGCTCGTAGACATGGATTGGTATGTGAGATTCATGAAAGATGTGAGAGTTATATTTAACTAAGGGAAACTTAAGGTGGTTACTTTAATACACATCTGGGTGGATTGGTTGGGGCACCCTGGGGATATACCAGTGGCTTGCCTAGGCACCTGGGGAATCCAATGTTGTCCAAGGAGATCCCGGGGGACCCGTGTGATCATCCTATGGAATGCCACCCAGGATCAAAGGGATCATAAGATTATTCATGCTAGAAACTTCCTTGTGCAGCCACATGCCATTATGGGCTCCGGCATAGTTTAGTAAGTTGTGGGAATCCTTTCCATGATGGGCTAGCATATGTAGGGGATTGTAGGTGTACCGAGCTATATATCGGGTAAGGGGACCTCTTCAGAAAGACTGTGTTTCGATCATCCGCTTCTCAAACATCATGTAGTGCGGGAAATCCAATGGAGGAGATCGAATCTTGTGGGGAAAAGTGCGCAAACCTCTGGAGAGTGTACAAACTAATCATGATTAGCCGTGTCCCGAGTTATTGACAACTTGAGTATCTGGTATTTGAATCATTGGTTGATCTCATCACTCTATTTAATGAAATCGTTGGGTTATTAATGATTTGGTGATTTTTGGGATTGAGCTGGGATTACCTTCTCAATATGGGTAATTTAACTTAGTAGTAAATAAAATGTATTCCTTTGTTCCAGGGAAAAATTAGCTTTATGCAAACATTAAACTTAGAGCCTCCACTAGCCAAATATGCAAGTAGTTATAGCCATTATTCAGCATTGCTCTAGAGTGTGAAATTGCCAGTACATTCAATGTACTGACCTATATGGCTGCAATGTCTCATGTTGCGGGATTCTTACGATGAGTAAGGAATACGTTAGGGTTACGATGTCTACACTCAACTTTGCCGTTGGTTTTTTTGGGAACTCCACAGCTTTGTTGTTACTTGCGCTATATGGATTGAGGTAATAGTATTTACGTTACTTTATACATGTGATTTACCTCTGTTATAAATCCTTGAGTACTGTGTGTGTCAGCATACCAATCTAGGGATGACACTTAAGCACAGAGACTTATTCCATTCGGGTCGGGTCGCTACAAGATGGTATCAAAGCACATGTTGACTGTAGGACGTGACCCCTAGAAACTGGCAAGCCCATAGCAAAGTTTTTGTCTAAACTTTGTTTTCAAAAGGATATTTTACCTCTCTTCTTTTCTGAGTTTTATCAGAATTTTCCCTTTTAGTTAGACTATACCCTTTCCCCATTTGACCACACGAAGATTCGACTAATGAGACCACTCCAAGAAGTACAAGATATCGGACAACTAAGACCATTTCGGAATAGAGAGAATTTCACCATGCATTATAATAATGGAAACTACAACGGTTGAAGACTCCGAAAGACTGGGAGAATTTGAAAGCTCTAAAGAATTTCCAGATTGGTATGACCTTGGAAGGCTACCCTTATGGAACTTGTCAGACTATTGAAGATGTCAATACCCGAGATCAGGGTGTGTCGGAGAAAGATCGGAACATGGAGTGTTAAAACTCAAAGTTTTTGTCAAGAAAACCCTAATGTAGGAGATATCAACTATGGAATGATAACACATGGCAATGACATGGGCATAAACACGGCTATCCATGATGTTATCGCACGCTTATGCTATTGTCACCGTGCTGAGTGAAGCATGCATTTCTTCGGAAGGATTAGATGACAAAAGGGCTAATGGAGCACCTATCAACAAAAGATGAAGTTTTCACCTCAGCTGGTGTATCATCAGGATCTGGCGTATTACATCAAGAATTTTAAGATGGACCTTCAGGAAGCCGTATTTGACAAGAAAGTATTTCGTGAAGAACTCGGGGCCCAGAAGCTGAAAATAGCCAAGCTGGAGGAGTAAAATCTCGAGATACCAGAGATTTGCCAGGAACTGAAGGACAGTAGGACCATGGTTCATGCCAAGGATGTTGAAACCCAGAAGTTTTGAACGCAACTCCAAAATTCTTAAAGGACGTCACGAGAGACTTCACGTCAACAGAGATGATCTGGCAAAAGAACTTGAGAAGGACAAGCACGATCGGAAGATGTCATCGGGGACATGAACAAGACTTGAAGAGTTTGGCTACTTTGAAGATTTATTGACCTTTAGAAGACCAAACCCCTGTTATACACTTACGTTAGATGCGATGATTGTGAGCTGTCATTTGTTTGATGTTTTTCCGATAGCCACAAATAAAATGTGTCTTTCCAAAACTTTTGTCTGTATTGTGTATATCCCTCTCTATCTCTCTTATCTCACCCCAAAACCCTCGGAACCAATAGAGGATGAATGGAGATGAACTCATATTTTCTGGACCGATGATTCAATTGGAGACGGACCGATGGATTCAGAACATGGAAGATCACATAAAGAATAACAATATAGCCGGAAAGGATATGACCCAGCATGCTCTTCAGTGCTTCAAAAGAGGTGCTGCTACTTGGTGGAGGATGTACCAAACCATCAATGGATGGCAAAGAGTAACCACTTGGGAAGAATTTAAGTTGACTCTGCTAAAGTCTCGACTTGTGTCCCAAAAATTGAAGCCTTATGGAAATGATATGAAGAAACCTTGTGCCTACAAGCTTTGTGGAGAAATAGGACACAACCATAAAGAACACAAGGATGAATGCCCTCATTGTGAAGAAAGTCACCCACCTGAAGAATGCCAAACTAGGGATATTACTTGTTTCTTGTGTGAAGGGACTACCCACTACCCTACTCAGTGTCACATTTACCCCGTGGTTCAAAGAACCATCCAGCAGAAGAAAGAAGCAATGAAAGGAGCCCTCGTGGAAATTTTAGAAGAACCCGTGATGAAGGAAGAGGTGGAGGACAAACCCAAGGAAGACCCAATTAAATCCTGCACCAAGTCATGCTATTCATGTGGAGAAGAAAGGCACATCTCCCAAAATTGTCTGAATGGGGATCTAGTAGCATTCCTGATAGTGGAAGTAGAGTATGACCCACAGGAAATAGAAGCCCTGATTGGCACAGAAAAGTCCAGGAAGAGAAAAAGATTGGATTCCAGGAACAACCCAATTGCTACAAAGAAGGACCTGAGTCATATCACACGCTTCAGGTGCAAAGATTTAGGGCACTACTTCAGCGGTTGCCCAAATAGGAAGCCGAGGCCCAAGGATACTATGTAATCACAAGGAAACCTTGAGACTGGTCAGAAGTAATATGTTTTCGTTGTAATGAAGCAGGGCACTTTGCCAGAGATTGTCCCAAAGAGAAGGAGGCTTGTTCTAAATAGTACTAGTAGTGGGAACATTCCTTTTATAATGAGGTGTTGAGTTGAGACATGTAATGGAAATGCAAGAGATTGTAATAAATACATGAAATCAATAAAGTTCATGTGTCATACGTTGGATTTTATGAGTAGTTACTCTATGAAGAAATATTTTGACCATTTTCGAGGATATGAGAAATATGGTCTATGGAAGAATTTGTGCAATTCCAAGGGTGGTAGTACCCTGTGAGGACCCTTGACCCCTAGAAAAGATAATGATATTCCACAGAGTGGACTTCAGACAAAATAAGTATAAGTTTTATCTCGATATGTGGGATACCCCAAGGATATGAAGGGATGAAGCACTATTGGATATAAAGGAGGTATAATGTTGGTAATATGGAGCAATTGTAACTCCATGATGAGTCTGAGTAATCACGTCTTAGTTTGGTACCAATAGAAGGAAGGGAGACAGTACAATTGGATGGATTTAAGAATGCTAGGAAGCTGGATGTTGGAATAATGATCAGTTGCCCCGATGATGAGTTCAAGGAATAAATGTGATGGGGTGGGCCATAACCCATAGGCTCCAAGACCTGCCAAGAAGCAAGCACACTCTTGCTGAAGGAAAAGCCCTGGAAGAAGTTACGACTTTATCAACAGACGATCTTATAGGAGTAACGCAAAACCTGAGAGTTGTGAAGGAACGATAGATGTTTGTTTGGCTTGCAGAATCAATGGATTATCCGAACTTAGTTCGTCGACAAGAGAAATTCTGCAATGCTCGTGAGGATGACCGAGTGTTAGAATGCGAGATTCACTAAACCATATACAAGGTAGTGATTTGGGTGCGGGATGGATTGATAACCGTACCGATTTACTCTGATTATCCGCCTTTGCTATATGGGATGGTAAATCTGAGTGACTTACCCATAGTAGAGCGACAACAATCAAAATCTTGTTTGAACCTTAGAATGGTATGACAATTTCCCCTTGTACAAGGAAGCTGTTGCTAATCGTAGGTCATACGGAGAGAATTAAGCCCAGACCCATTTCCTGCAGGAGAAACCATAAATTGTTGACCACCATAAGATATCGATAGTTGTTTAGTATTGGCGCCGGACCTGTCAGCTAAGAAGACCCAGTCATGGAAGAACCTTACCAAGATGAAGGGACAGGAATTGAGGAAAAGGGACTGTAACAATGCTTCTAAGGGTGGTAGCACCCCAGACCCCTTGTGACGATGGATGGATTTAGAGAAGACCCTCAAACCTAACATATTTATTTCTAGCCTCTCCGAATCACGAGGATGAGATTAATTTTAAGGGTGGTAGGTTCGTAACATCCCAAAATTCTAAATTTTGGAATGTTATATTAAAAAAATAGTTTTGGTTGATTGCTTGATTGTGGTGTGGTTGCTTGTGTGACATTGAGGGAAATTTGGAACTTTTTGAAAGATAAATAAGAGAGAATAAAAGGACTTTCCCAAACTTTCATTCTTGCTTTTGGATCCATGAATTCAAATTCATTTCGTCACAAAAACCTGGAGCAAAGATGATATGACTTGTTCCATTTAATTAAGTGAAAAGGTTTTGAAAAGAGTTTGAATATCAATTGGGAAATATTTTAAATTCAGAAACTTTATGCAACTCAATGACTTTCATGAGAGAAGATAAAATGACTTCTTCAAATCGTATGAAAAATGAGTTGGAAGTTTCAAAGAATCAAATTGAAAGTCCCTTTGAAGTTATTTTGAAACCCATTTTCAATTTGGAGTTATTTGATTTCTATTCAAATTATTTTTCTCCAAAAATAAAATATATGGAAAATAGGGTAAAATGATTCCCCGCAGTAGAAAAATGGAGAGAAATAAATTTGAAATTATTTTGGTACTTTTAAAATTATTTTTATTGGGTTTTATTGCAGCAGTAGCATTGTTTGCTTTATTTAAGTTTTTGTAGATTTTATTTGACACTAGAAAAATGTTCATGTTATAGAAAATCTTTTTCTGAAAATTTTGATATATAATATGACTATATATAATTTTTAATATTTGTTGTTTATTTTATTTTTATTGACTGGGTTTAAAAGAAATCTTTTCCGCCGACTGGGCCGGGCCAGGCCAAAGAACAGCCGCGCGCGCGTCTCCTTCCCCGAGCCGTCTCCACCGCCCGCATGCCATTGCCACCACCGTGGCCGAGTCGGTCTCTCCACCGCATCGCCCCCTCGCCCATGGCAAGCCGCCGCCTCCTTCGGCATATAAAAGGAGGGACCCCGACCCTCTCTCTCCTCCTCCCAAGCCGCATCGCGCCACCAGCCATCGTGTCGCCGCCGCACTAAGCCCGCTGCCGCACTGCGCCGCCGCCGCGCCTGGATTCGCGGCCCTGCGCCGCCGCCGCGCCTGGATTCGCCGCCCTGCGCCGTTGAAGCCCCGCCGCCAGCGCCGCTGCCTCGCCGCACCACCCCGCCGCCAACCGTCGCCGTCGGGTTTTCTTGCCCGAACCGGCCGAACCGGTATAACCCCCGGTTTTCGTTTTCTGTTAAAAAAAGGTTTGTTATTAGGTTAGTTTATTTAGCGGACATTCATCCGGTAGTCTTCGGTAGCGAATAGTTTTCGTTCATTAGGTTTCTGTAGCGAACGTTCGTTCGTTGGATTTTTCTTTTTCTGTTAATTTTCTGACAGGGACTTATCCATGAATACTTTTCTTACAGATTAGCCCCTAGTTTTCAAACGATCACAACTTTTACTCCGTTTATCAAAATCCAACGAAACCAACGCCCACTTCTTCGTTATTATCTCCTCTATCCAGATAACCAACTTAAACATATTTTTCAAAGTTTAAAATTTGATTTCAAACATATTTGAATTCAAACTTATTTTGTTCATAACTTGAGTTTTATAACTCCGATCTAGTTGATTCTTTTAGCAAATCGAAGCTCTTGAGCTAAACTTTCTAATAAAACCAAATCCACCTAATTTTGGTACCATTAGAAATTGATTTATGTTGTGAGAGTTAATTGCTTGTTTTCGAAGTTTTCCGAGATCTTTTCTTCGATTCTTTTGCATGAGTGCTTATGTATGCAATTTATTGCTCATGATAGATTGACCGGAGTGTGACGAGTAGAACTATCAGGAGTTCTGAGTGCGAATCATCTTCATCAAGAGGACAAGGCAAGTTCACAATTTGATCATATTTTTCATACCCAATTTTTATGCATTAGTTTCACCCCTCAAACATTGCATGAGTAGGATTGGGAATATGTGGGTATTGCTATGTAGTTGATGAGGTAGGAACCTATTACCTTTTTATCAACTGGGGGATTATACGTTATGCTCATACTGCTTTGCTATGCTCGTAGACATGGATTGGTATGTGAGATTCATGAAAGATGTGAGAGTTATATTTAACTAAGGGAAACTCAAGGTGGCTACTTTAATACACATCTGGGTGGATTGGTTGGGGCACCCTGGGGATATACCAGTGGCTTGCTCGGGCACCTGGGGAATCCAGTGTTGTCCAAGGAGATCCCGGGGGACCCGTGTGATCATCCTATGGAATGCCACCCAGGCTCAAAAGGATGTTAAGATTATTCATGCTGGAAACTTCCGTGTGTAGCCACATGCCATTATGGGCTCTGGCATAGTTGAGTAACTTGTGGCAATCCTTTCCATGATGGGCTAGCAGATGTAGGGGATTGTAGGTGTACTGGCCTATCTATCGGTTAAGGGGACCTCTTCGGAAAGACTATGTTTAGATCATCCGTTTCTCAAAGATCATGTAGTGCGGGAAATCCAATGGAGGAGATCGAATCTTGTGGGGAAAAGTGCGCAAACCTCTGGAGAGTGTACAAACTAATCATGATTAGCCGTGTCCCCGAGTATGGACAACTTGAGTATCTGGTATTTGAATCATTGGTTGATCTCATCACTCTATTTAATGAAATTGTTGGGTTATTAATGATTTGGTGATTTTTGGGATTGAGTTGGGGTTACCTTCTCAATATGGGTAATTTAACTTAGTAGTAAATAAAATGTAATCCTTTGTTGTAGAAAAAATTAGCTTGATGCAAACATTATACTTGGAGCCTCCACGAGCCAAATATGCATGTAGTGATTGCCATTATTCAGCATTGCTCTACAGTGTGAAATTGCCAGTACATTCAATGTACTGACCTATATGGCTGCAACGTCTCATGTTGCAGAATTCTTACGACGAGTAAGTGATACGGTAGGGTTACGATGTCTACACTCAACTTTGTCGTTGATGTTGTTGGGAACTCCATGCTTTGTTGTTTCTTCCGCTATATGGATTGAGGTAATAGTATTTACGTTACTTTATACATGTGATTTACCTCTGTTATAAATCCTCGAGTACTTTGTGTGTCAGCATACCGATCCTGGGATGACACTTAAGCACAGAGACTTGATCCATCCGGGTCAGGTCGCTACAACCATAGACATGTTTTGTTATTTGATTAACGGGATCATGTCATTAGGAGAATGATGTGGTGGACAAGACCCATCCGTTAGCTTAGCATATTGATCGCTCAGTTTTATATCTATTGCTTTCTTCATGTCATATACATATTCCTTTGACTATGAGATTATGCAACTCCCAGATACCGGAGGAATACCTTGTGTGCTATCAAATGTGACAAAGTAACTGGGTGATTATAAAGATGCTCTAAAGGTATCTCCGAAGCTGTTTGTTGGGTTGGCATAGTTCGAGATTTGGATTTGTCACTCCGAGTATCAGAGAGGTATCTCTGGGCCCTCTGAGTAATGCACATCATAAGAAGCCTTGCAAGCCATGTGACTAATGAGTTAGTTGCGAGATGATGTATTATGGAACAACTAAATGGAGTTGCCGGTAACGAGATTGAACTAGGTATGAAGATACCGACGATCGAATATCGTGCAAGTAACATACCGATGGAAAAAGGGAATAACGTATGTTATCGTAACGGTTCAAACGATAAAGATCTTCGTAGAATATGTAGGACCCAATATAAGCATCCAGGTTCCGCTATTCGTTATTGACCGGAGAGGTGTCTCGGTCATGTCTACATAGTTCTCGAACCCGTCGAGTCCGCACGCTTAACGTTCGATGACGATTTTTATATTATATGAGTTATGTGACTTGGCGGCCGAATGTTGTTTGGAGTCTCGGTTGAGATCATGGACATGACGAGGAGTCTCGAAATGGTCGAGAGGTAAAAATTGATATAAAGGTGATAGTATTCGGACACTAGAAGTGTTCCGGAAGGTATCGGGTACATATCGGGTCATCGGAAGGGGTTCCGCCCCCCCCCCCCCGGCAAAGATATGGGCCTAATGGGCCAAGAGGGGAAACGCAGCAGCCAGCAGGGGCTGCTGCGCCCCCCATATGGGTCGGACCAGAAGGGGAAGGTAAGAGGGGAAGAGATAAAGAAGGGGAGGGATTCGGCCTCCCCCTTCCTTCCCTCCTCCCTCCTCCTTCCTTCCCCCTCTGGAAAATATAGTAAGGGGGCGAAATGGACAAGGCCCCAAAGTAGGATTCCTCCTACTTGGGGTGCCCCCTTGGCTTCTCCCTCTCCCTCCCACCTATATATATGAGGGGGGGAGGCGCCAAAACACACAACAACATCTGTTAGCCGTGTGCGGCGCCCCCCTCCACAGTTTACGCCTCCGGTCATATCTTCGTAGTGCTTAGGCGAAGCCCTGCGCGGATCACTTCACCATCACCATCACCATCACCACATCGTCGTGCTGGTGGAACTCATCTACTTCCTCTATACTTTGCTAGATCAAGAGTTCGATGGACGTCGTCGAGTTGAACGTGTGCAGAACTTGGAGGTGCCGTACGTTCGGTGCTTGATCGGTCGGAACGAGAAGAAGTTCGACTACATCAACCGCGTTGTCAAACGCTTCCGCTTTTGGTCTACGAGGGTATGTAGACACACTATCCCCCTCATTGCTATGCATCTCCTAGATAGATCTTGCGCGAGCATAGGATTTTTTTTGAAATTGCATGCTACGTTTCCCAACAGCATATGTTTATAACACTATGATCTCCTATTCAAATATATGAATCCACTTTCATATCGAATTATGATCTTTGTTAGTCTCTAACACCTACACAATCCTCTATCCTTAGTAGCTAGTACTAAATTTCTCTCGTGCATGCACACGCCCTCCTCGCCCTCCCCCTCCCTCAGCATTCTATCCATCCCACACATTCATATTTTTTATTTAGGTCGTTCTCCCACGGTCTCCACAACTCCTTTCCGACACACATCGATCGATAAACCTCTCCAGCGATGTCTGCCTACCACATACACACGCACCTTCCATCTCCTCCTTTCTGTTTCCATGCCTCGTGTCTCATACGGTCCCACACATGTGTAAACTCTCGCCCCTCTTTTCATCGATCTCACAATCGCACACTCCTCCCCCTATCTAGCTAGTAGGCCTCTCACAACACCGCCTAGCTCCATTCTCTATGTCTATCCATCTCGCTGGGCCTTATTTGCCTCTAACAAATGGGTGTACACCGACCAATCTCCCGCTATACATGTAGCTAGCTAGGTCATTATAACTCGTTTTCCCCACGCGTCGATCGATCTACCTCATTAGTTATGTCTCTCCCTTCCTCCAACACACAACAATTGATCTACCGATCTAGTTAGGTCTGCTTACCAAACACATGGCCCCCCTTCATCATCCATGCATGCCTCCCGACACATCTACCATGTACACGCACATACAGAAACACATCCACACTCTTATTGATAATATTGCAGTTCTACCCTCAGTTTGTCTAGTAGGCCTCTCCCACCATCTTCGAGAAGCAACTCTATCACCCATCCAGCACTCTACCCCTCTCCCTCCCTCCCTCCCTCCCTCTCTCTCTCTCTCGCTCCTCTCTCTCGGTGTCCCAACCTATTTCCCGTCCTTCACTTACGTATGGATGTCGACCGATCTCCCTCAAGACATAGCTGGGTCTCTCCTTCTCAACACATATACGAGTCGATCTACCTCTCTAGTCAGGTCTCTGCCTCCCCCCTCCCCCCCCCCTCGCACACACACCGATACATCGAGCGCTCTACTCATGTCTCCCTGCCACACACAAACTTGCCTTGTGCCCTTTGACGTTCCGGTAGGTCAGTCGCCCTATATCTTTGACTTGCACACACACACAATTTCGATGGCTCCCTTCATCTATCTTGCACCCACCCACTTGATCCTCTCTTCGACTATATCGATATATATGACCCCTCCCTCTCTTCTTGTGGATCGCCCCCTCTATATATGATATAGATAGGCCTCTATTTCACACACATTGCATCTGTCAAATTTTTGTTTGAGATATCATCGACACATATTCCCACAAATACATTCACGAAATCACACCCCCCATGAAAAAACACTCACGAACGCACATGCCATCTGTCTAGGTTCGTATCTCTCTCACACACACCCACGTAGGTGGGGGACGTGCACGAAGAGAAGAGGTGCACGCACGTACTCCCGTCCCACGTGGTAATTTGACACGTGTACTGGTTGTCCACTTGATGGAGGATCGTGTACCACGGGTGAACCAACAAATTGTGACATGACGCGTTATGTTAAAAAAGAGGCAAACCATGTGGGGCCTACCTTAGAGGCAAGACTCTATACACTGGAGATGCTCTGTACGTATTACTTTTTATGTGTCCCGTCAACTCGCAGAACGAGGAGAAGCTTGCTTAGTACGCTGTCTCCCCCGCCTGGGTGCGGTGGCTCGCAGAGTCGCAGGACAAGGAGAAGCTTGCTTACTACACCTTATGTCCGCTCCCTCGCCCACGCGCGCGGTGGCTTGCAGGACAACAAGAAAAGTTTAGTACTCCCTCCGTTACTCCTTGTTGAGGGAGTCCTGGACTAAGGGGTCCTCGGGCGTCCGGCCTATTATCCATGGGCCGGACTGATGGGCTGTGAAGACACGAAGGCCGAAGACTGTACCCGTGTCCGGATAGGACTCTCCTTGGCGTGGAAGGCAAGCTTGGCGGTCAACTATGAAGATTCCTTCCTATGTAACCGACTCTATGTACCCCTAGATCCCCCCGGTGTCTATATAAACCAGAGGGTGTAGTCCGGAAGAGATATACTCATTACCATAGTCATACAGGCTAGACTTCTAGGGTTTAGCCATTATGATCTCGTGGTAGATCAACTCTTGTAGTACTCATATTCATCAAGATCAATCAAGCAGGAAGTAGGGGATTACCTCCATAGAGAGGGCCCGAACCTGGGTAAACATCGTGTCCCCTGTCTCCTGTTACCATCGACCTTAGACGCACAGTTCGAGACCCCCTACCCGAGATCCGCCGGTTTTGACACCGACATTGGTGCTTTCATTGAGGGTTCCACTGTGACGTCGACGATCGGATCGATGGCTCGCCTTGTCCTTAAAGACAACATCACCTCCGGAGGAGCACTGGCCCCGGGCCAAAACCTCCGGCTGGGCGGCTTTGCCATGGCCGCCTGTTCGGCCGTTGAGCCGACGATGACCTCTCGGGCCATCGAAAATCCCCTTCGCATCAACTCCGAACACTCCAAGCAGATGGATCCGGCAGAGTTTTCATTCTTAAACGAGCTCCTAGATCGCATCACTGCTTTTGGAATCGCCATAGATTACGATCGGATCGGGCCTAAAACCAATCATGGAGAAATCAAAACTCCACTGGTCACCCACCAGATAGCGGGTCTTCTTCTATATCGAAAGCGGACTATGTTCGGATCGCCGATCAGGAAGAGCTGGATACTCACCAGTGAAAGGATGCGACCGGCCCTCCGAACATAGAATCGGACGGCAGGATTAAACAATCAGAAGATATTCCGGAACCCGGAGTATTGAGTCTGGAAGGTCTTCAGATTCCGGATAATCGATCGGGTTAGGTTTCAGATTTAATTCCACCCACCCACCCGGACATAAGCGCTCTCATGTGCATAAAACAGCAGTCTCAGGAAACAGTCCACCACTTCTGGGCTAGATTCCTCCTTGCAAAGACAAGGTAAAAGATTGCCGCGACGAGGACGCGATATCAGCGTTCTGCAACATTGCGCGGACGAAGGAATTCTCAACACCGTCAATTGCCATCGCATACTAAACTTCGCTGACTTAGCAACTATCGTACAGAAGTACAGCGCGATGGAAAGCGCGTGGAAAGCTCAGGCAGCTTGCTGGGAGCCGTCGGTCCCAACTCAACTCCTCCTACAGGCGGAAAGGGCGCACCCCCGTGGCACGCCCAGTCCAACAGTCAAGAAACATAAACCCATTACGCGGCACGGAACCGTTCTGGAGGGATGGCTCGACGGCCCATGCAAAATACACACGACACCGGATACCGTATCAACCCACAGCCTTAGAGCATGTTGGATACTCCGGCAGGTAGCTAAGAGCGGCGAGGACATCCTTATCAAGGACACCCTAGAGCAGCACCCCCCCCCCAGAAAACGACGACACAAGAGTATTGGCGGTCTTCGAGACATTCGCTTCAAACATTAAGCGCAAAAGGGCACTTCGCGACCTCGCCGAAGTCTGCTAAATCGCTGCAATAAACCCTTGGAACACACGGCTATCACATTTAATGCCGGTGACGAACCGAAATACAGGTCAGTCCGAGTGCCAGCCGCATTAGTCCTCAGTCCCATCGTGGACGGGTTTCGACTCACCAAGGTCCTCATGGATGGCGGTAGCGGACTAAACCTCATTTATGAGGATACACTCCACAAAATGGAAATAGACAGGAGCCGCATCAAGCAAAGTAGCACAACCTTCCGAGGAATCATTCCCAGTCGGGAGGCGCAGTGTGCGGGAAAAATCACACTTGACGTGGTATTCGGCTCGCCGAAGAATTAACCCTCCGAAGAAATCACCTTCCAAGTGGCCCCTTTCAAAAACGGATACCACGCCCTGTTGGGGCGGGATGCTTTTACACGATTCCAAGCTATACCTCATTACGGGTATATGAAGCTCAAAATGCCTGGACCAAACGGTATAATCACTCTCGTCAGTGACTCGGACATAGCACTCAGCACTGAAAACAAAACCGCATCCCTAGCCCTTGAGGCGCTACCCGAAGCCCTCACGGCCGAAGAATTAACCTCACTGCGCTCCATGGCGGACAGGGACGACATGATCCTCGACAAACGCCCCAAATCCACCTCCTTCAAACCAGCAGAAGAAATAGTCAAATTCCAAGTCCACCCAACGGACCCCAAGAAGACAGCATCTATCGGAGCACAACTAAACCCAATAGTTGACGCCGCACTACGAGAATTCCTGCGTGAAAACTGGGACATATTCGCCTGGCACCCCTCCGATATGCCAGGGATCCCACGCAAGCTGGCCGAACATAGCCTCAATATATTAAAGGGATTTAAAACGGTCAAGCAAAAGCTGCGACACTTTTCTGAACCCAAGCGACAAGCCAGGGGGAGGAGCTGGCCAAGCTTATCGAGGCCGGATTCATTAGAGAAATCAAACTTCCGGACTGGCTGGCAAACCTGGTGATGGTACCAAAGAAGGACAAATCCTGGCGCCTATGTGTCGATTTCAAAGACCTCAACAAGGCTTGCCCTAAGGATCCCTTCCCCCTCCCCCGCATTGATCAAATCATTGATGCCACCGCAGGACACGACTCACTTTGTTTCCTCGATGCATATTCCAGATATCATCAAATCAAAATGAAGGAGTCCGATCAAGCTGCAACAACATTCATTACCCCATACGGCCCATTCTGCTTCAACACCATGCCCTTCGGGCTCAAGAACGCCGATGCCACATACCAACGCATGGTTCAAACATGCCTGGAGAAGCAGATCGGCAAGACAGTAGAAGCTTACGTCGATGACGTCGTCATCAAAACTAGGCACGTCAAAACACTAATAGATGACTTACGTCTTACATTCAACAATCTCCGTGCGTGTGACATTAAGCTCAACCCAGAAAAGTGTGTCTTCGGCGTCCCTGATGGAAAACTGCTAGGCTTCATTGTTTCCAATAGAGGAATCCAATCAATTCCAGCCAAAATTCGAGCTCTGTCACAATTGGCTACGCCAACAGACCTCAAACAAGTCCAAAAACTCGCTGGTTGCGTGGCAGTGTTAAGTAGCTTTATCTCCAGATTAGGAGAAAAGGCACTGCCACTCTATCGCCTCTTATGGCGCACTGATAACTTCGAATGGACAGACGCGGCGACTGCTGGATTGGAAGAAATAAAGGCCCTCCCAGCGAGCAACACAATCCTGGCCGCACCAAACGCCGGCGAACCCATGTTGCTATACATATCGACAACACATCAGGTGGTGAGCGCCGTGCTCGTCGTTGAACGAGAACAGGACGGACACAAATTGCCGCTTCAAAAACCAGTATACTACATATCTACTGTCCTCACACCATGCAAATCCCGGTACCCCCATTACCAAAAGATAGCATACGCGGTCTTCATGGCATCCCGAAAGCTACAACACTACTTCCAGGAGTGTTCAATCACGGTGGCCTCTGAAGTACCACTCAATGACATAATAAACAACCGTGATGCCACGGGCCGGATCGCCAAATGGGCCATAGAGCTACTTCTATTTTACATAACATACAAGCCACGTCGAGCCATCAAATCCCAAGTACTAGCAGATTCCGTCGCCGAATGGACAGAGGCTAAACTCCCTAAAGAGTACGGCGCATATTCCAATTGGGTTATATATTTTGACGGCTCCAAAATGCTGGCGGGGCTAGGAGCGGGAGTCGTGTTAACGTCCCCCATTGGAGATGTCGTCCAGTATGTACTGCAAATACTATACACAGACTCCAACAAAGCAGCCGAATACGAGGCCTTATTGCATGGTCTTCGGATGGCCGTATCCATGGGCATACAATGCCTAGAGGTGGGCGGGGACTGAAACCTCGCAATATCTCAAATAAACGGAGACTCTGATGCCAAAGATCCAAAGATGGCAGCTTATCATAATGATGTCTTAAAAATGTCAGCTCGGTTCGAGGGGCTCGAATTTCATCACGTCGCCGGAGAAAGTAATCAGGCGGCAGACGTCCTTGCTCGCATTGGCGCTAAGCGTGACCCCGTCCCACCTAACATCTTTCTGGAAAGGCTTTTCAAGCCATCCGTGGTGTGGCTAGGGGAGGGCGGGAACAATAGTCCAGATCCGAGCACAATCCCAAATCCCGAACACACCGATATCATCGGGGGCTCAACCACCGAGATAACATAGTCGGCCCATCTCATTATGGCAGTCATTGCTCCATGGACCGAACCCTTCTTGGCCTACATTAATAAGAAGGAGCTTCCCGAAGACCAGAATGAGGCTCACCGCATTGTCCGGCATTCGAAGGCCTACAAGGTTCACAATAGAGAGCTCTACTAGAAAAGTACTACCGGAGTACTCCAAAGATGTATCTCCGAGGAAGAGGGGCGGCAGCTTTCAGCAGAAATTCACGCTGGTCTCGGCGGACACCACGCCACAGCTCGGCCCCTTGTTAGCAAGGCCTTCCGTATTGGGTTTTATTGGCCGACGGACCGAGCAGACGCGCAGGACCTTGTCCAACGCTGCGTCGGATGCCAACTCTTCGCCAACCAAAGCCATATGCCCCCAACAGCCTTACAAACTATCCCCATTACTTGGCATATCGCGGTCTGGGGACTGGATATGGTTGGACCCCTTAAAGGGGGAAGCCATAAGACAAAATATCTACTGGTCATGGTGGACAAATTCACTAAATGGATAGAGGCTAAACCAGTCAAAACGGCTGAGTCCGGCACTACAAAAAAAAGAAACATCCATGACATTTTGGGCCGAGCGAAATTATTTTCTGTCATACATATGACACTTCTATGACGGTAATTGTGACAAAACCCGGTATCATCATAGATGTGGTGGGCTCCTACTTCTATGACAAAAAATCATGACAGAAAATGGGCTTTTCGTCCTGGGCGGGCCGGAGACGCAGCTGCATGACATTCTTTGGGCCGTCCATGACGGAAAAAACCGTGGTAGAAGCGAGGGCGAGGAAAATTTTGGGGAGTTCCCGGTTACGGTGGGAGGTCGGGGACCGAGCGATGCGCGTTTCTCTCATACACGTACGCGCGTGTGTGCGAGGCATTGGCTCTAACTGAACCGGAGCGAGGCGTTGGGCTCTAACTGAACCCGAGCGATTGCACTGCAGGCTACGCGTTACTGAACCCGAGCGATCGATCGATGGCTGTTAACTCAACCCGAACGAGCGATTCCTTCGCTACTGCTGCTAACTAAAGCCGATCGATGCTGCCTCTGGGATGAACAGTGAGCGTTGCGAGGGGGGGGGTTGGATGAACAGTGAGCGGTGGCGTTGCCTCTGGATGAACAGGACCCCGTGGTGTGGTGGAGGGCTAGATGAACAGTAGACGGTGGAGGGGTGCCCGTGGAGGGGTGGTTGAACAGGACCCCGTGGTGTGGAGGGTTCGATGAACAGTAGACGGTGGAGGGGTGGCTGAACAGGACCCCGTGGTGTGGAGGGCTGGATGAACAGTAGACGGTGGAGGGGTGCCCGTGGAGGGGTGGCTGAACAGTAGCCGGTGGAGTAGCGTGCGGTGGAGGCTGGATGAACAGGACCCCGTGGAGGCTGGAGGAGGTCGACGGTAGCCCGTGGAGGCTAGAGGAGGTTGACGGTGGAGATGAACAGTATCCCGTGGAGTCCCGTTTTGCGGTACGCCACACCCCTTCCGATGAACAGGACCCCCGTTTCGACCGTAGGAGGTCCGTTTCGTCCGTTTTGCGGTACGCCACACCCCTCCCGATCAACAGGACTCCCGTTTCGACCGTAGGAGGTCCGTTTCGTCCGTTTTGCGGTACGCCACACCCCTCCCGATCAACAGGACCCCCATTTGGACCGTAGGAGGTCCGTTCCTCCGTTTTGCGCTACGCCAGACCCCTCCCGATCAAGAGGACCCCGTTCCGAACGTAGTAGGTCCGTTTCCTCCGTTGTGCGGTACGCCAGGCCTCGTTTCCATCGCCTGTTCCGTCCAAGCCCTCCCGATGAACACAACCACGCATTCCGTTCCGACCCAGCCGGTTGGCTCCCACGCGTTCCATTGTCTCCCGATGAACACGACGAATTCCGTTGCCTCCCCATGAACACGACGCATTCTGTTGCCTCCCCACGAACACGACGACGATGCTGTTTCTCCGTTCCGACCCAACCATGTACACGAGCCCTGGTCGTACGTATGCGCGAGTAGGCGTTTGAGACCCCGCCCATATGTACACATACGTGGCCGTATTTTCTTTCTTGCACCCTGGCCGCTGTACGTACGTGTACATGCTACGTCCGCGCCTCTACTACGACACATAAGCGCCTCTACTACGACACGTGCGCGCCTCTACATCCATCAGTAAATATGTACGTACACGTTCGCGACCAGAATGACAACGCTACGTACGTTTTGACCAGGTGGGTCCCGACTGTCAGGCACTTCCTTGCGTGCGAAGATGTAGCTGGTGGGTCCCAGCAGTCAGGGGGGCAAATCATTTTTTTTTTCCCGGACGCACTTCCTTGCGTGCGAAGGTGTAGCTGGTGGGTCCCAGCAGTCAGGGGGAAACGTTTTTTCGCGAAATACGGTGGCCCGTCCGGTGGGTCCCCGCTGTTAGGTGGAGGAATAATTATTTTGCGCGTAATAAGGAGGCACTTCCTTGCTGCGGCCGTGGACCCAACTGTCAGCTTCTCCACGCACAGTACTCTTCCGATGGAAGTCGGTCGTTGAACACATTGACCACGCCGCGCCGAGAGCACCACGGCAGTGGACGACGGCGAGGCCTAAGAAGGGGACGACACGGAGGCAGGGAAGACTCGGCAGTTGTTTTCCACGCGGAGGGGAGTACGACTGTACGAGGGTTTACTGGTTCGTCTGCCGTCGCCGGAGAATAACAGCAGGTGTGGGTGAGTAGAGGGATGGCTAGGCTAGCGATGGGAGTATGGTGGGGCGGTGAGGCCTGCGCGGCAGCACAGCCGGCCGCGGGGAGGAGGGAGCAGGCAGTCCCGCCGGCGCTTGTTTGAGCGGCTGGAGCAGGAAGAGCAGAGATTGAAGAAGCACGACGGCCGTTGGATGGACATCCAACAGTCAGTGCTTGTGCGTCAACCTTTTTTTAGGAAAGCCTCAAATCTGTGGAAAACAGCATACAGCCCATCTGCCATTATTTCTAATAATTTACAGCCCATTTGCGAATTCTTGAGGTTTTTTTGGGAGCCCATATTCTTTTTGTTAGCATTACAGCCCATATTGTGGCCACGGTTAAAAAATTATACGAAATTTTGCATATTTCGATGCGGTCCGAACTGTTTTTAATCCTGAAATTTCGACTCACATTCAAACTTATTTTAACTATAAATGTATATCAATATAAAATCCAACAAATTCTCCACGCATAAAAATTAATGTAATTTAAAATCTTGAAATGAAAAGAAAGATATTTGAAACTAATTGCCGGTTTGATGTGTTTTAAAAATGTACAGCCCATTTCTCATTACTGATCGGCCATTTTCTCGGCCAGTCGAATGAAAGCTCTCCTCGTCTTGAAAGATTTGCAGCCCAACAGGCCTGACAAAGCAACTTACTTGGCAAATCACAAAAAAACTGGGTTGTGGCCGTGGACCCAGCTGTCAGCCTCTCCACGTATAGTACTCTTCCGATGGAAGTCGTTCCTTGACCACGTTGACCACGCCGCGCGGAGAGCACCACGGCGGTGGACGACAGCGAGGCCTAGGAAGGGGACGATGCGGAGCCGGGGAAGACGCGGCAGTGGAAGCCCGCGCGGAGAGGAGTACGAGGGTTCATTGGTTCGGCTGCGGTGTGAGGCTACCGTCGCCGCAGGGCCTGGCCAGCGGTGGGAATAGTAGGGGGCGGTGAGCCCTCTGCGGCAACACAGCTGGCCACGGGAGGCAGGAGCATGCGGCACGACCGGTGCTGCTTTGGGCGGCTGCAGCAAGAAGACCAGAGGTTGAAGAAGCACTACGGCCGTTGGATGGACATCGTACGGTCACTGGAGCTAGAATCGTTCATATTGACTAAGTTGACAAAGCCCTTCATCCCCGTCAACTTAGTAGGCCCACAAGTCAGCCTCCCACCAAGGTGGGTCCTAGCTAGCCGGGGGAGTATTCATTTTTTTGTGCGTAATAAGGAGGCACTTCCGGTGGGTCCGAGCTTACAGCGGGGGGAACATTTTTTTCACGAAATACGGTGGCCTGTCCGATGGGTCCCAGCAGTCAGGGGGAAACGATTTTTTTCGCAAAATACTGGTGGCCCATCCGGTGGGTCCCCGCTGTCAGGTGGAGGAATAATTATTTTCTGCGTAATAAGGAGGCACTTCCTTGCGGCTGCCATGGACCCAGCTGTCAGCCTCTCCACGTACAGTCCACGTCCGATGGAAGTCGTTCCTTGACCACGTAGACCATGCCGCGCCGAGAGCACCAGGGCGGTGGACGACGGCGAGGCCTAGGAAGGGGCCGACGCGGAGCCGGGGAAGACGCAGCAGTGGATGCACATGCAGAGAGGAGTACGAGGGTTCACTGGTTCGGCTGCGCTGCCGTCGCCGCAGAATAACAGGGGGTGTGGGTGAGTGGAGGGATGGCCTGGCCAGCTCTGGGAGTAGTAGGGGGCGGTGAGGCCTCCGCGGCAGCACAGCCGGCAACGGGAGGCAGGAGCAGGCGGCACGACCGGCGCTGCTTTGGGCGGCTGGAGCAAGAAGACCAGAGGTTGAAGAAGCACGACGACCGTTGGATGGACATCGTACGGTCACTGCAGCTAGAATCGTTTATATTGACTAAGTTGACAAAGCCCTTGGTACGTCAACTTAGTAGGCCCACACGTCAGCTTCCGAAACGGTGCGCCCCAGATGTCAGGGGGAGGAATCATTTTTTGGGCGGGTGAATGTAACACCCTGGATGTAACTTTCCATATTTGTAACTCCAACTCTTGCCATTTTCGGCTATGTGTTATGATATTCCCTCCGTGGTCGGGTTTTCTTTGTCGTTTTGTATTTTGTTCATGTCATGCATTTCATATCATGTCATCATGTGCATTGCGTTTGCATACGTGTTCGTCTCTTGCACCCGAGCATTTTCCCCGTTGTCCGTTTTCCAATCTGGCGCTCCGATCTCCTCCGGCGCACCCCTCTTGTTTTCTTTCGTGAGTGGGTGTCAAACGTTCTCGGAATGGGCCGAGGCTTGTCAAGTGGCCTTAGTATACCACCCGGAGACCACCGGTCAAGTTTCGTTCCATTTGGAGGTCGTTTGGTACTCCAACGGTTAACCGGGTAACCCCAGATGCCTTCTGTGTGTTCCAGCAAAAACCCCCTCTCTAAACAGCCCAAAACCCACCAAACTCTCTTCCATGCTGTAGGTTGTTCGATCACGATCGTGTGGGCGAAAACCGCACCTCATTTGAACTCTCCTAGCTCCATATACCTATTTATATGTGACCCTCCTGTCGTGGAATTGTCACGGCAGATGTCCTCGGGTTGGGACTTAGTTGTGGAGCCATCGCAATTGGGAAGCTTGAAGGGGTTAAGCGGGACAAGGAACACGAGGGTTTATACTGGTTCGGCCCCTTACGGTGAAGGTAAAAGCCTACGTCCAGTTCGAGGTGTTATTGATTAGGGTTACGATTGCCAGGGAGCTAAACAGCTATGCCCGGCTCTCGATCAAATTGTTGTCGCCCTTAAACCGCTGCCGGGTCGTCCCTTTATATAGGGAGGCTGACGCCCAGCAGCCCTTAGAGTCCCGGCCGGCTCATAAGAGTGTCCGGCTCGGACTCTAAACAATACTTGCCTTACACTACAAGTCTACTATAACAATGATTGTAACTACGGGCTTTGAGCTATATCCGGGTCTCCGCCCATCTCTGGCCCATTATCCTGAAACTTCGCTCCGGGCTTCTGGTAATGATCCTTGGAGTAACCCGGCCCTCCTGGCGGGTGACCCCCAGGTCTATATCCTCAACATTAGGCCCCAGATTGACTTGAGCCGGCTCATGTCAATCTTCAGCTCTGCAGACAGAAAAATTCTCCGGCTTACCATTCATGTGAAGGTCATAACCCGGAGTGACGTCATCCTCTGGACTCCGGATAATCCGCCGTGACGTCATCCTCCATTAAGTCCATTTTTTACTCCGCCACATCCGCAACGGATCTTTGCTTTTACTGTCTTTGCGAAAATCGAGGCGCCGTGAGGGGGAGATAACCACGCCGTGGCCTCCTTGAATCCCGCGCCCACTTATGACTCGGCCTTATAAATAGGCCGGCCCGGCACTCTCTTCTCACACTCTCCTTCTTCTTCCTAGCGCTGCCGTTCCTCTGCCCGAGCTTCTGCCGCCGCCGCCGCCGCGCCCCTGATCTTCACCGACCCGGCCGCTGCATCACCCTGACCCGGACCAGATAGCGGCGGCGACCTTCGCTCTTCCTCAACTCCGGTGAGTCTTCCCTGCCTTGCTAGAACAAATCTGTGGTAGGGTTCATCTTGTGTTCGTCGCGTTCTTCACCATTTCCGCAAGTTTCGGTAACCCCTGTAGCCACTGCCCCCGTTGATCTTAACTCTTCATAGACCCTTTGCGGTAACTGTTCGAGATCCATTCTATCTGCAAAAAATCCTCTTTTCACTTCTTAAAAACCATGTTCCACCTTAAGAACTTCTCCTGTTTCTGTTTCTTTAGGTCTAGAAAATTTTCATCTTGCCTGACCATTTTGATCCGAAAAAGTTAGTGTAATGTATGAAATCTGTTTTACCACACTTAGTAAAAACTGCAACCCTTGAATCTTGGCGGCTTATATTTCCGACTTAAAGAAAACACGCGCCGTAGAACTTTTCCGGTTTAAAGAGAACCATGCTCTGTAGTATCTTCCGACTTAACCGCAGTAAGCCGCAGATGACCAACTCATCCTGAATGCTCTGACGGCTTAAATAACCCACCATGTCAATACATACCATTAGTCCCCTTCATAAGCCGTCATTGTAACTTGAATGATAAACTCCGGCTTATAATTAACCCGGACACTTTCCTCTTTATCATAGATCACCAACCGTCACCATGCCTCCCAAAGCTCCCATCACTTGCAACTGGATGAGATCCAACATCACTGATGAGACCCTGGCCAACTTCGTTAAGTCCGGATATCTGCCCAGGAAGGAAGTGATGTCCTACCGTGCCCCTGACCCGTCCGAAGAGAGACCTCAGCCGAGGGACGGGGAGGTAGTGATCTTTGCAGACCAGATGAGCCGGGGCTTCGCACCGCCCGGCTCAAAATTCTTCCGGGACGTGCTCAACTTTTTTGACCTTCCGCCTCAGGATATAGGACCCAATTCCGTATCCAACATCTGCAACTTCCAAGTTTTTTGTGAAGTATATCTTGAAGAAGAGCCGAGTCTGCTGCTCTTCAGAGAGCTGTTTTATTTGAACCGCCAAACCGAGTGCGCAAACGGCCGAAGTCTAGAGTTAGGCGGCATCTCCATCCAACGGCGCAGGGACTGCCTATTTCCTTACGCAGAACCACCAAGTCACCCCAAGGACTGGAACATGACTTGGTTCTACTGCCAAGACACGTCCCCGGCTGATGAAAGCCCGCTGCCCGGCTTTCACCCAACGCGCCTGGAGCCGACTCATCTGCTATCCGACAAGCTGTCTGCCGCGGAACGCCAGCCTCTGCTTCCAACGATCAATAAGATCAAGGCCTTGCTAGGCAACGGTCTGAACGGAATAGACCTGGTCCGGGTCTGGATCTCTTGGCGGGTGATCCCGTTGAGCCGCCGCCCCGGCTTAATGTGTGAGTACACCGGGCGAAAGGATGACCCGCAGAGGCACAGTCGCTATGATCTTCCAGAAGACGTTGCTGAAGAAGAGACCAAGGCTCTGCTAAACGAAAGCCTGGCAGACTGTGGAAGAACCGGGCTAGCCCCGTTCTGCAGGGGTGTCCTAACTTAGCCCATCATAAGCTCTCACGGTCAACGAAGGATAAACCTTCTCCCGGAAAGACCCGATCAGTCTCGGAATTCCGGTTAACAAGACATCTCGACAATGGTAAAACAAGACCAGCAAAGCCTCCCGAATGTGCCGACAAATCCCGATAGGAGCTGCACATATCTCGTTCTCAGGGCACACCGGATTGTCCAAGCTTCCGATAGGCCAGACCAGAGTTGCCCCTGGTGGCCACCGGCGACTGACAGTTTGGACCAATACTCAGAGGAGCACTGGCCCGGGGGTTTAAAATAAAGATGACCATCGGGCTCTAGAAAACCCGGGGGAAAAAGGTATAGGTCGCAAATGGTAAAACCAAGGTTGGGCCTTGCTGGAGGAGTTTTATTCAAGGCGAACTGTCAAGGGGGTCCCATAAATCACCCGGCCGCGTAAGGAACGCAAACTCAAGGAACATAATCCCGGTATAACAGTAACTAGGGCGACAAGAGTGGAACAAAACACCAGGCATAAGGCCGAGCCTTCCACCCTTAACCAAAATATATAGATGCATTAATTAAATAAGAGATATTGTGATATCCCAACATATCCATGTTCCGACATGGAACAAACTTCAACTTCACCTGCAACTAGCAACGCTATAAGAGGGGCTGAGCAAAAGCGGTAACATAGCCAAACAACGGTTTGCTAGGAAAGGATGGTTAGGGGCTGACATGGCTGAAAATAGGAGAGATGATATAGCAAGTGATAGGTAGCGAGCATGGCAATAGAGCGAACAACTAGCATAGCAAAGATATAAGTGATTTCGAGGGGTGGTCATCTTGCCTGCAAGATTCTCAGAGTTGTCGAAAGCTTGATCCTCGTAAGCGTACTCGACAGGTTCCTCGTTCACGAACTCGTCTCCCGGCTCTACCCAAGACAAGAACACAAGCAAACGGAACCACAATCAACAACGAGAAATGCGCAAGCAACATGATGCAAAACATGTATGATATGCAAGATATGATATGCGATGCATATACGTGCTCCGGAAGGAAAAATATGAACATGGCAGTAACTTGGCAAACCAAGCATGCCACTGGAAGGATGAGATGATTTCGGTCGAAATCGATATAAAGATCACCGGAATCGGGTGCACGGTTTGCAAATGGCAAGCAAAACAAGAATGACACTAATCTGCGATAAACAGCAAGATAGCACTTAAAATGCAACAAGTAACAATGCTACAGCACCCCAACATAGCAACAAAGCACATGGCAGTAATTTACAGGAGATGCTTGAAAAAAGATGAACACTGAGCTGCGGCTAGTTCACAACATAACAAGCTCAAAGAAGCATGGCAAAAGTGCAAAAGATTACAGGTTCACAGACTTGGTGAAAAACTGGACATGGTAGAAATCAGCATCAGGTAGCAATGTTCGGAGCACGAAATCAATATGCTACAGAAACTTAACATAGCAAAACAAGGCATGGTAGTCTTCTACTAAATGCACATGACAAAAGTCCCTTACTGACCATAAGCCAAAAAGGACCAGAAGATATGATGGCAAGCATGTAAACATAGCAAGTTTCGTTATCAGGTTCCAGACTTGGCAGAAAACAGCATGGCAGACATATTAATATGTAGGCCTCTTTGTGAGCTTGATGCACTCACTACAGAGCAAAGCATGACAAACCAAGCATACGTACAGCAGGATGGCATGTTTATGAAGCTATCCATGGCAAGAACAATTGCATAGCATGTATGGATCAACTACAATAAGCTTGGCAAGATTGCAAGTCATGTCAAGAATCTGCCAGAAATATTTTATAGCAAAAGTAGAGCACGATTGAGTCATGCTATCGTGCTCTAAAATAGCAAATAATTGCAGGAATGGATCAATATAGCTGCAAAACATCCTTACTGAACATCTCCAAAATATGCATGGATCTCTCTGTAGCATCAAGTTTACATGGCAACAAAATTACAGCAGACAAGGACTTAGAGAAATCACTAAGTCTCTGAAATCAGAAATATTACGGGGCCTACTTTGCATGCTTGTGCTAGTCACCACAAAGATCACAAAAATACATGGACTATACCACTGGAAAGATGGCATGGCATACTTCGAAACACATGTAGAGCTCATGCTCAAAAGATGCACAGAATAAATGATACAAAAATGACAAATCTCCAAGTTCCGACAAGAACCAGAGATTAACAGCAACTAGCCCTCTTCCAACGAAGATTTGGGCATCAAGATGACCTCTAATGAAAATGGTGCAATCGAACAAAATGAAGAGCATCACGAGACAAACAATTTGACATATTATACGCGCGAATCGGAGCTACATGCACAGAGTTATCGCATCGGGAACAAGTGCATATGCTGATGAATTTCTGGGACTTAGGAAAAAAACGAGGACGGGAGAAGTCAACGGGGAGGCTACCGTACTGGATCGGATCTGGCCGGCTGCTCGGGCTCGCTCGCCGGAGGAGAAGAAGGGGCGGGCGGCGGCCTGGCCGGAGGAGGGCCCGGCGGCGGAGGAGGGCGCCGGAGGAGGCGGTGGCCGGCGCGGCGGCGGTCGGTGGCGGGGCCCGCGGCGCGGCGGCGGCCGGCGGACGTCGGGCGGCGACGGCGGGCGCGCGCGGGCGCGGGGGAGGCGGCGGCGGGCTCGGGCGGGCCCGCGGCGGGCTCGCGGGCCGGCGCGGAGGGAGAGACCGGCGGGACACGTGGCGCTCGCGGGTTGGCGGGGCGGCGCGGCGGACGTGTCCGGCGCGGGCGGACGCGTCCGGCGCGGCGCGGAGGGAGAGGGTTAGGGTTTCGTCTGAGATTTCGTTTTTCGGGATGCCCACTCATAAATAGGTAGAGGGAGCTAGGAGGCTCCAAATGAGGTGTGGTTTTCGCCCACACGATCGTGATCGAACGACCTATAGCATGGAAGAGAGTTTGGTGGGCTTTGGGCTGGTTTTAGAGAGGGTTTTTGCTGGACACTCAAATGGATATTGCGGAGGCCCGGTTAAACCGTTGGAGTACCAAACGACCTCCGAATGGAACGAAACTTGACCGGTAGTCTCCGGGTGGTATATTAAGACCACTTGACAAACCTCGGTCCATTCCCAGAAAGTTTGACACACGCACACGAAAGAAAACCAGAGGGGTGCACCGGAGGAGATAGGAGCGCCGGATTGGAAAACGGACAACAGGGAAAATGCTCGGATGCATGAGACGAACACGTATGCGAATGCAATGCGCATGATGACATGATATGAAAATGCATGACATGACAAAATACAAAACTAAAGACAAAACCCGACAACGGAGGGAAAAACATATGACATAGCCGGAAATGGCAAGAGTCGGAGTTACAGATATGGCAAGTTACATGCGGGGTGTTACATTGCTGCAACCCCATCGGGTGAATCTGGATCTCTCCAGCTACACCGATTTAAGCATTGGAGAGCTTGTCTCAGGCTATATCAGCCAGGTTCACAAGAGCCGAGACGCCGAGATCGCCATGGTCAACCAGATCCAACAGAAATCTGAGGTAACCTTCTGCTGTTTTCTTATTTCTGCATAGTGATCCTTGTCATTCTAGCCCCCAAGTCTAGGACTTATACTTGAACATGTTGTAGACTTTAGATTCCGGCTTACTGAACTGAGCCGGCCGTACATAGATAGATACGTTCAATATGCATCAGCCCCCAAGTGCCAAGTGTCTTTGCTTGGAAAGCGCTTGGGACTTTATAGAATGACTGTTAATAACCCGGAAATACATGCAGGCTGTTGGCAAGAAATTAGAGTCGGACCTGGCGGATCTCAAGAGCCGGCTGAAGGCACAAGAGATGGAGACCCGGAAGGCAAATGCCAAGTTTGTCTCCAGCATCGCCGCTCAGGAGAAATTGAAGACTGAATTCGACGCTGAGCGGAAGGCCTGGGCTGAGGAGAAAGCTGCACTGGTGACCCGGGCAGAACAGGCGGAGAAGGCCCTCACTGAGAAGACCGCTGAGCTCTCCGGTCTAAAGCGCCAAGTGTCCCAAATGGTAGCTGCCATCTTCGGTAAGTCGCCTCACCGGCTTTCATTCACGTTGGAATGTTTACATCTCTTAACTCATCCTTATCACCGGGTCATCTGATGTTGTAAAACAGGTTCCAGAAGCGCCAACTTGAACCAGAGCGTGGTCACCAAGTTAAAGGCCGTGTACACCCTGGTGGAACAGCTCTACACCAGGTCACAGCGGGCCTTAGCTGTGGTGGCCCTGTCGAATGAAGTGCCGACTCATCTGGCCGAAGTCCTGCGCCGGCTCGCAGTTCTGCCGCAGCGGATCCAGGAGCTACGACGAGCATCCGCGAGATCCGGAGCAATCGCCGCACTGAGCCGGGCCGAAGCCTTCTTGCCGGAGCTAGACCCGGCAGACATCGCCCTGGGTTACCCCAGCCTGAAAGAAGACGGCTCAACGTTCGACCAGAAGGACTTCGCGGCTTGTGTGAAGGCTGTGCGCCCGGTGGCCACCATCATCGGGAACGACACCGATTTAACCAAGTATCGGCCGGGATACAACACGGAGAATCAGAGGATCCCAACCCCTCGCTATGAAGCTATCAATCTGATTCCCCCAGCTCGCCAGCACACCTTCGCCCCGGAGATTAACCCGGCCGGGTTAATTGACGAAGAAGCTCAGTTCGAAGCTCTCAGTGACATCAACTGGAAGTCGTCGACCTTCGAAGCCTTGGGATCAGCCGGAGCAGAAGGTGAGCCGAGGACTTCGACTCAGCAGGCATCATAAACCGGCTAGCGGCTCACCAAACAACGCTCCACCCTTGAAACTTTGAAAGATTTTTGTAATAGAATAGTTGCAACAATTTATCTCTGCCGTGCCATCGTGCATGTAATGAATGCTGAAATCCTTTGAAGTCATTCTTTTTGATGCTCCTCCGGGTTATAATTATCCTTCGTGCTTCTCAACCTTTTTTAAAAAAGTACCTTTAAGTATCTGCATAAGAAGGCAAATCACAAGTCACAAGGCGGCTTACCGCCCTGAGAATCAGGTGTCTGAGATGGATAACTCGGAAATTCAAACCAAAAAGACTGGTCCTTAACTATATTCCGAACATAGTCGTGATAACACACTCAACAGCTTGTAAGCATACTTCCGGGTTAAATAACCCGGGTAGCACGGTTAGTATCTGAACTCGAATTTACTTGTCTTGATGACATCCATGATGCTCAATTAACAAGATAAACCAAAATTAAGCCAGCAAGTGAAACCCGGCAGTACATACTTTGACATGATCAGAGTAAACTTGTGGTAAAATGTAAAAATTTAAGGGCTTCCGGTTCGAATACGACCAGAACCTCGGTCCAAAGGGGTTAAGCTAAGATTCGGATACGATCATATAGCCCCTAGTGGGTTCGGCGATGCCAATCAAGAGGGTATCGACAGCTATGTTCTCTTGGGTTCGAATACGACCCATGTTTGAAGAGGAAGCCCCCAAGTGATTCTGAAAATTGTTTAACGACGCTGATTCGAATACGATCCACGTCGGTTCTCAGAGGGGTTAAGCTATGATTCAAATATGACCAAACGCAACCTCCCAATGAGCTCGGCACGTTGCCAATCAAATGGGTATCGACAGGTATGTTCTTCTTTGGTTCGAATACGACCCATGTGTGAACAGGAAGCCCCCAAGTGACTTTATTGCTTACAGCTAGATTTGAAGATGATCATAAGCCGGATCTTCTGTAAGTCAGCATGTAAAAAACAACACACATATTTGGGAGAGAGCAAAGGATAGAGGTCCTGCTTTATTGCTTTATCATAATATATACATGGCTGAGATAAATATGTACATCACAAGAGCCGGTAGCTCAAGTGTAGTAAGGCCGAAGCTGAGCTATGTTCCACGGCCGACGGGTCTCCTCCTCCGATTTACGCGAGTCCTTATGCTCCCGGATATCAATGAGGTAATATGACCCGTTGTGCAAGTTCTTACTGACCACAAAAGGCCCTTCCCAAGGTGGGGATAACTTGTGTGCATCTGTTTGATCCTGGATGAGCCGGAGCACCAGGTCGCCTTCCTGAAAGACCCGGGACTTGACCCGGCGGCTATGATAACGGCGCAGGTCTTGTTGGTAAATTGCTGAACGGGCTGCTGCCACATCACGCTGTTCGTCCAACAGGTCCAGAGCATCCTGGCGCGCCTGTTCATTATCCGTCTCAACATAAGCCGCCACACGAGGTGAATCATGACGGATGTCGCTGGGGAGAACTGCTTCTGCTCCATAAACCATGAAGAAAGGCGTGAAGCCTGTAGACCTGTTAGGAGTAGTGTTGATACTCCATAAGACGGAGGGCAATTCCTCCACCCAACAACCCGGCGTCCGTTGCAAAGGGACCAAAAGCCGGGGTTTGATGCCCTTCAGAATCTCCTGGTTAGCTCTCTCAGCTTGACCATTGGACTGGGGATGAGCCACTGAAGAAACATCAAGCCGGATATGCTCTCGTTGACAAAACTCTTCCATAGCACCCTTGGATAGATTGGTGCCATTGTCAGTTATGATGCTGTGCGGAAAGCCAAAACGGAAAATCACCTTTTTCATAAATTGAACCGCCGTAACTGCATCGCACTTGCTAACTGGCTCAGCTTCCACCCACTTCGTGAATTTGTCAACCACCACCAAGAGGTGGGTCTTCTTATCCTTGGACCGTTTAAAAGGCCCAACCATATCAAGCCCCCAGACTACAAAGGGCCAAGTGATTGGGATCATCCTCAACTCCTGAGCCGGCACATGAGCCCGTCGTGAGAACCTTTGGCAGCCATCACATTTACTGACCAAGTCCTCTGCATCAGCGTGAGCCGTCAGCCAATAAAAACCATGACGGAAAGCCTTGGCCACAAGAGATTTTGAACCGGCATGATGGCCACAACCCCCTTCATGGATCTCGCGCAGGATCTCTTGACCTTCCTCAGGGGAGATACAACGCTGGAATGCCCCTGAAACACTGCGATGATGCACCTCGCCATCGATAACAATCATTGACTTAGCCCGCCGGGTTATTTGCCTAGCCAGAATTTCATCCTCAGGCAACTCTCCCCGGGTTATATAAGCCAGATATGGCATTGTCCAGTCTGGTATGATATGAAGAGCTGCCACCAGTCGTGCCTCCGGGTCAGGGATAGCCAAGTCCTCCTCTGTAGGCAACTTGACCGAAGGGTTGTACAGGACATCCAGGAAAGTGTTAGGCGGCACCGGCTTTCGCTGAGAGCCTAGCCGGCTTAATGCGTCAGCCGCCTCGTTCCGCCTGCGATCAATATGCTCCACTTGGTATCCCTGGAAGTGCCCGGCAATGGCATCAACCTCGCGGCGATAAGCCGCCATTAGAGGATCCTTAGAATCCCAGGTGCCAGATACTTGTTGAGCCACCAAGTCCGAGTCACCAAAGCACCTCACCCGGCTTAAGCTCATCTCCTTAGCCACCCGAAGACCGTGGAGCAAAGCCTCGTATTCCGCCGCATTGTTAGTGCAAGGAAACATCAACCGTAGCACATAATGGAACTTGTCACCTTTAGGGGAAGCCAAGACAACACCAGCCCCCGAGCCCTCCAGCTGCCTGGACCCATCAAAGTGAATAGTCCAATAAGTGTTATCCGGCTTTTGCTCGGGTACTTGTGACTCTGTCCAATCATTGATGAAATCCACCAAGGCCTGAGATTTCACAGCAGTGCGTGGCACATATTTAAGGTCATGAGGTCCAAGTTCTATATCCCACTTAGCAATTCTCCCTGTAGCCTCTCTGTTTTGGATAATATCACCAAGAGGGGCGGAACTGACCACAGTAATGGGATGACCCTGAAAATAATGCTTAAGCTTCCGGCTCGCCATAAACACCCCATACACAAGCTTCTGCCAATGTGGATACCTCTGCTTGGACTCAATGAGCACCTCACTGATATAATAAACCGGCCGCTGAACCGGATGCTCCTTACCAGCCTCCTTGCGCTCCACCACAATAGCCACGCTGACGGCTCGTGCGTTTGCCGCCACATACAGCAGCAAGGGCTCCTTATCAACCAGAGCAGCAAGGACAGGGGGCTCTGCCAGTTGCTTTTTTAAATCCTCAAAAGCGGTATTAGCTGCATCATTCCAGATGAAGTTGTCAGTTTTCCTCATCAACTGATATAAGGGCATAGCCTTCTCACCCAAACGACTTATAAACCGGCTTAAAGCAGCGATGCGACCCGCCAAACGCTGAACGTCATTTACGCACGCCGGCCTACCCAAGGAAGTGATGGCCTTGATTTTCTCCGGGTTAGCCTCAATGCCTCTGTCAGAAACCAAGAAACCCAATAGTTTGCCTGCAGGAACACCGAAAACACATTTAGCCGGGTTAAGCATCATCTTATAGACCCGGAGATTGTCGAAGGTTTCCCTTAAGTCATCTATCGGGGTTTCCTCCTTGATAGATTTAACCACAATGTCGTCCACATAAGCGTGAACATTGCGCCCGATCTGTTTATGAAGACAATTCTGCACACAACGCTGGTAAGTCGCCTGTGCACACTTGAGTCCAAAGGGCATAGACACATAGCAGAAGGCTCCAAAGGGAGTGATGAACGCCGTCTTCTCCTGGTCCTTAACTGCCATCTTAATCTGATGATACCCGGAATAAGCATCCAAGAAACTTAAGCGTGCACAACCTACCGTAGCATCAATGATTTGATCGATACGGGGGAGAGCAAAAGGATCAGCCGGACACGCCTTGTTCAAGTCCGTGTAATCCACACACATCCGCCAGGTGCCGTTCTTTTTAAGTACAAGCACCGGGTTAGCCAACCACTCTGGGTGAAAAACCTCAACAATGAACCCGGCCGCCAAAAGCCGGGCCACTTCTTCACCAATAGCCTTCCGCCTCTCTTCATTAAACCGTCAAAGGAACTGTCTGACCGGCTTAAATTTTGGATCAACATTGAGAGTGTGCTCAGCGAGTTCTCTAGGTACAACCGGCATGTCAGAAGGTTTCCATGCAAAGATGTCCCTATTCTCACGGATGAACTCGATGAGCGCGCCTTCCTATTTCGGGTCCAGATTTGCACTGATGCTGAACTGCTGAGACGAGTCACCTGGAACAAAATCAACAAGTTTAGTCTCATCAGCTGATTTAAACTTCATTGCTGGTTCATTCTCCATGGTTGGCTTTTTCAGAGAGGTCATATCTGTTGGGTCAACATTGTCTTTATAAAATTTCAACTCTTCTGTGGCACAAACAGACTCTGCATAAGCCGCGTCACCTTCCTCACACTCCAGAGCCACTTTCCGGCTGTCGTGAACCGTAATGGTCCCGTTGTGACCCGGCATCTTGAGTTGTAAGTACACATAACACGGCCGTGCCATGAACTTGGCGTAAGCCGGCCGTCCGAATATAGCATGGTATGGACTTCTTATCTTGACCACCTCAAAGGTCAACTTTTCCACCCTGTAGTTGTTCTCATCACCGAAGGCCACTTCCAGTTCGATCTTGCCGACTGGATAAGCCGATTTACCAGGTACCACACCATGGAAGATAGTATTTGACTGGCTGAGGTTCTTATCAACTAGCCCCATACGACGGAAAGTCTCATAATAGAGGATGTTGATGCTGCTGCCTCCATCCATGAGTACCTTTGTGAACTTATAGCCTCCCACTTGAGGAGCCACCACTAAGGCCAGGTGGCCCAGGTTATCCACCCGGGGAGGGTGATCCTCCCTACTCCACACTATGGGCTGCTCCGACCACCGTAAGTAGCGTGGAACTGCCGGCGCGACAGCATTAACAGCCCTCTTGTGAAGCTTTTCGTCTCGTTTGCACAAACTAGTGGTGAACACGTGATACTGTCCACCGCTAAGCTGCTTTGGGTTGGTCTGATAGCCCCCATGTTGCTGTTGATGACCCTGACCAGACTGTTGATTAAAGCCCCCTTGACCGTTCTGAGGACCGGAATTTGACCCGCCGCCCGGGCCATGAAAGCCGCCAGCGCCGGAGCCGCCTGCGCCTGAGCCGCCGCCCGGGCCATTGTAGTTTTTAAATGCCTTCATGATAGCACAATCCTTCCACAGGTGAGTCGCTGGCTTCTCTCTAGAGCCGTGTCTCGGACAAGGTTCATTCAACAGCTGCTCCAGAGAAGGTCCTGACCCGCCGCCTCGGGGAGGGGGCCTCCCCTTGCGTCGTTGGTTGTTGCCTTGGGCGTTTGCTACGAACTCCAGGCTGCCATCGGCCTTGCGCTTGCCTCCTCCTTGATTCCCCGGGTTAAACTGAGGACCCTTGCCATTGCCGTTCTTCTTACCCTTCCCTGTCCTTTCATCATCTGAAGGGGGATCCTTGGTACCATCAGAATCGGCGTACTTGACAAGAGCCGCCATTAGTGTACCCATATCCGTGCAGTCGCGTTTAAGCCGCCCAAGTTTCATCTTTAGGGGCACAAAACGACAGTTCTGTTCTAACATCAAGACTGCAGAGCCGGCGTCCATCTTATCTGATGAATGTATGATCTCCTTGACCCGGCGAACCCAATGGGTCGTGGATTCACCCTCCTGCTGCTTACAGTTAGTCAAATCCACAATTGACATAGACTGCCTACAGGTATCCTTGAAGTTTTGAATGAACCGGGCCTTCAGCTCAGCCCAAGACCCAATGGAGTTCGGTGGCAGCCCTTTTAACCACGTGCGGGCAGTTCCATCTAACATCATGGTGAAATATTTGGCCATGGCCGCCTCGCTGACCTCTAGCAGTTCCATAGCCATCTCATAACTCTCAATCCAGGCCGCAGGCTGTAATTCAGCTGTATAGTTAGGCACCTTCCTAGGGCCCTTGAAATCCTTAGGTAGACGTTCATTACGGATGGCCGGCACCAAACAAGGGACACCCCCGGTCCTGGTAGAAATACCCACATCAAGGGACGCCGTCGGATAAGCCGGGGGGTCTGATAAGCCGTCAATTGCGGCACCTGCTCCGCCTCTTGCCATGCTTGGTCTGCTGCATAGAAGGCTCCAACATGAGCCGGGCCATGGCCAGGGGGTGGGTCATGGCGTCGGACATTACTTGAGCCGGTCGCTGAGACCATGTGCCGGCTGTAACTCGGGCTCTGGCCTGGGCGAGGGGTTGAGTGGATCCTGTCCCGGCTGTAGGAGTACGCCTCTTGCTGTGCTAGAGCCGTCTGCAGGAGTTCCCTGACCCGGCGGGTTTCGACGGCTGCCGGAGAATTGCCGTCAACGGGAAGAGCCGCCAGTCGTGCTGCCGCAGCTACCATGTTCTCCAGCGGGTTATCGTAATGACCCGGGGGTATCGGCACATACTGAGGCGGGGCAGGGGGCACCTGGGGAGGCCCCATTACTAGGGGCTGAATAAGGGGTCCCGACCCGGGCGCAATGCCCCCTGGTGGGTTACTGGATCCCGCACCCAGCGTGTTGAAGAGATTGCGCGGATCGTAAACCGGCGGGAGTCGAGACTGGGCCTTCTGATGCCTCCTTCTCATGACCTCGTTGGTCGCGTTCTGATCCATCGTGAGTTGGAAGGACTGCGCCTGAATCAACTGAGTCCGGGCGTCGAGAGCCGCCCGCTCCGCCGCCAGCCTGATCCCTTCTGCTGCAAGATCCTCTTTAGCTTTCATCAGATCCAATTTTAACTGTGCCACCTCCGCGTCATGCTGGGCTTGATCTGCCGGGTCAACCGTGGCGGTTAACAGGGCCGTCATCTTGTCCGTGAGATTCATCAGCACCTGAGCCGGAGAAGGCACCGGGTTTCCCGATCCAGCAGCGGGGTTCTGAACAGGCTGTGCACCAGCCATAAAAACTCCGACCTGACTTGGCGGCTCAAAAAGGTCCGGCATACTGTTGCCATCGGAATAACTCATGAGTCTGCCATCTTGAAGCTGGTACAACGAGTTTGACTCATCAGCGGCCGACTCGCCGTCAGAGCCGGCGGCCGCCTCATCCCCAGACCCAGATGGATCAGAGGGCCTTCCATGGATGCATCCCACAAAAGCGCGCTTTAAGGCAGGCCGGGCCCAGGCGGGTCGTGCGCGCTGAGCCGTTTCGATGAGATTGGCGCAGAGATCCGGCTCGGGGCCCGTCTCGCCAATCTTGCCAATGAAGACATGAATTCCGCCAAAGGGGACCCGGTACCCGTACTCCACTGAGCCGGCGTCGGGGCCCCAGTCCGCATCGTCGATGTAAAGCTTGCCGCGACGATTCTTGGTCATCCGGCCCACAGCATTTCCCTTGAGCCCTTCGAAGCTGCCCTTCAAGAACTCAAATCCACCGTGCGCCAGCCCCACGGTGGGCGCCAACTGTCGTGGAATTGTCACGGCAGATGTCCTCGGGTTGGGACTTAGTCGTGGAGCCATCGCAATTGGGAAGCTTGAAGGGGTTAAGCGGGACAAGGAACACAAGGGTTTATACTGGTTCGGTCCCTTACGGTGAAGGTAAAAGCCTACGTCCAGTTCGAGGTGTTATTGATTAGGGTTACGATTGCCAGGGAGCTAAACAGCTATGCCCGGCTCTCGATCAAATTGTTGTCGCCCTTAAACCGCTGCCGGGTCGTCCCTTTATATAGGGAGGCTGACGCCCAGCAGCCCTTAGAGTCCCGGCCGGCTCATAAGAGTGTCCGGCTCGGACTCTAAACAATACTTGCCTTACACTACAAGTCTACTATAACAATGATTGTAACTACGGGCTTTAAGCTATATCCGGGTCTCCGCCCATCTCTGGCCCATTATCCTGAAACTTAGCTCCGGGCTTCTGGTAATGATCCTTGGAGTAACCCGGCCCTCCTGGCGGGTGACCCCTAGGTCTATATCCTCAACACCTCCTGAAAAACGAATCGCAGACGAAACCCTAAAAATTTCCTCTCCGCGGCCGGACGCGTCCACTCCACACCGGACGCAAACCCGCCGCCGCTCTCGCCCACTCACAGGCCGCCACGTCAGCAGCCCGTCGCCGCCGCCGCCGAAGCCCGCCGAGCCCAGCGCGGTACCGCGGAGCCTGTTCGCCGCCGCCGCCCGGCCTCCGCCGGCTCCCGCGCCAGCACCGCCGCCGCCCGGCCTCCGTCGCGCCGCCCCGCCGCCGGTGCCGTCCGCCGCCGCCCGCTGCCCTCCGGTGCTGCTCCTCCGCCTCTCCTCCCTCCGGCCGTCGCCGCCTCCCTGCCGAGCTTCTCTCCTCCGGTCATCGGCATCGTCGCCGGCGAGCTCCATCGAGGCCATCCCTCGATCTGGATCTGGTATACTGCGGCGTTGACTTTTCCCGAGCCCCCCAAAATTCCTAAGACTTTTATTCTTATGATAAGTGCCCATGTTCATCATTGCATAATTCACTGTGCATAGCTCCGTTTCGCGCGTGTAATATGTAAAATTGTTCCCCTCATGATGCTCTACATTTTGTTCAATTGCACCATGTTCATTCGAGGTCATCTTGATGCCCAAATCTCTGTTGCAAGAGGGCTAGTTGCTGTTATCTGCTGGTTCTTAACAGAACTTGGAGATTTGTCATTTTTGTATCATTTAATCTGTGCATCTTATGGGCATGAGCTCTACATGTGTTTTGTTGTATGCCATGCTATCTTTCCAGTGGTGTATGCCATGTATTTTTGTGATCTCTGTGGTGACTAGCACAAGCTTGCAAACTAGACCCCGTAATGTTTCTGTTTTCAGGGACTTGGTGATTTCTAAAGAGAGATCCATGCATATTTTGGAGATGTTCAGTAAGGATGATTTGTAGATATAGCTGTAATTGATCCATTCCTTCCCTTGTTTGCAATTATGGAGTGCCATAGCATGACTCAATCTTGCTCTACTTTTGCTATCAAATATTTCTGGCAGATTCTTAACATGATATGCTATTTTGCCAAGCTTGTTGTAGTTGATCCATACATGCTATGCATTTGTTCTTGCCATGGATAGCTTCATAAACATGCCATCTTGCTGTAGGTATGCTTGTTTTGTCATGCATTGCTCTGTGGTGAGTGCATCAGGCTCACCAACATGTCCTCATATTATTGTTTCTGCCATGCTCTGTTTTCTGCCAAGTCTGAAACCTGATAACGAAACTTGCTATGTTTACATGCTTGCCATCATTTCTTCTGGTCCTTTTGGCTTATGGTCAGTAAGGGACTTTTGTCATATGCATTTAGTAGAATACTGCCATGCCTTGTTTTGCCATGTTAAGTTCCTGTAGCATGTTGATTTCGTGCTCTGAACATTGCTACCTGATGCTGTTTTCTGCCATGTCCAGTAATTTCACCAAGTCTGTGAACCTGTTATCTTTTGCACTTTTGCCATGCTTGTTTGAGCTTGATATGTTGTGAACTAGCCGTAGCTCAGTGTTCATCGTTTGTCAAGCATCTCCTGTAGATTACTGCCATATGATTTGTTGCTATGTTGGAGTGCTGTAGCATTATTGCTTGTTGCATTTTAAGTGCTATCATTCTGTTAATCGCAGATTCGTGTCATTCTTGTTTTGCTTGCCATTTGCAAACCGTGCATCCGTTTCCGGTGATCTTTATATCGATTTTGACCGAAATCATCTCATATTTCCAGTGCCATGCTTGGTTTGCCAAGTTACTGCCTTGTTCATCATTTTCCTTCCGGAGCACGCATATGCATCGCATATCATACATGTTTTGCATCATGTTGCTTGTGCATTTCTCGTGATTGATTGTGGTTCCGTTTCTTGTGTCCTTGTCTTGGGTAGAGCCAGGAGACGAGTTCGTGAATGAGGAACCTGTTGAGTACGCTTACGAGGATCAAGCTTTCGACAACTCTGAGATCCTTGCAGGCAAGATGACCACCCCTCGAAATCACTTCTATCTTTGCTTTGCTAGTTGTTCGCTCTATTGCCATGCTGCGCTAGCTATCACTTGCTATATCATGCCTCCCATATTGCATGTCAGCCTCTAACCATCCTTTCCTAGCGAACCGTTGTTTGGCTAAGTTACCGCTTTTGCTCAGCCCTTCTTATAGCGTTGCTAGTTGCAGGTGAAGTTGAAGTTTGTTCCATGTTGGAACATGGATATGTTGGGATATCACAATATCTCTTATTTAATTAATGCATCTATATTTTGGTAAAGGGTGGAAGGCTCGGCCTTATGCCTGGTGTTTTGTTCCACTCTTGCCGCCCTAGTTTCTGTCATACCGGGATTATGTTCCTTGAGTTTGCGTTCCTTACGCGGTCGGGTGATTTATGGGACACCCTTGACAGTTCGCCTTGAATAAAACTCCTCCAACACGGCCCAACTTTGGTTTACCATTTGCCGTCTAAGCCTTTTCCCCGGGTTTTCGCGAGCCCGAGGGTCATCTTATTTTAACCCCCCCCCCCCCGGGCCAGTGCTCCTTCGAGTGTTGGTCCGAACCGAGCAGCCTGCGGGGCCACCTCGGGGAAACTCGAGGTCTGGTTTTACTCGTAGCTTGACTTATCCGGTGTGCCCTGAGAACGAGATATGTGCAGCTCCTATCGGGATTTGTCGGCACATTCGGGTGGCTTTGCTGGTCTTGTTTTACCATTGTCGAAATGTCTTGTAAACCGGGATTCCGAGACTGATCGGGTCTTTCCGGGAGAAGGTTTATCCTTCGTTGACCGTGAGAGCTTATGATGGGCTAAGTTGGGACACCCCTGCAGGGTATTATCTTTCGAAAGCCGTGCCCGCGGTTATGAGGCAGATGGGAATTTGTTAATGTCCGGTTTTGAGAACTTGTCACTTGACCCAATTTAAAAATACATCAACTGCGTGTGTAGCCGTGATGGTCTCTTCTCGGCGGAGTCAGGGAAGTGAACACGGTCTGAGTTATGAATGACGTAAGTAGGAGTTCAGGATCACTTCTTGGTCATTGCTAGATGACGACCGTTCCGTTGCTTCTCTTCTCGCTCTCTTTTGCGTATGTTAGCCACCATATATGCTTATTGCCGCTGCAGCTCCACCTCATTACACCTTCCTGTCCTATAAGCTTAAATAGTCTTGATCTCGCGGGTGTGAGATTGCTGAGTCCTCGTGACTCACAGATTCTACCAAAACAGTTGCAGGTGCCGACGATGCCAGTGTAGATCATGGGATCGATCTCAAGTGGGAGTTCGATGAGGAACGTGGTCGTTACTATGTGTCTTTTCCTGATGATCAGTAGTGGAGCCCAGTTGGGACGATCGGGGATCTAGCATTTGGGGTTATCTTATTTACATTTGGATCTTGACTGTAGTCGGTCTATGTGTGTATTTGGATGGTGTATGGATTATATTTATGTATTGTGTGAAGTGGCGATTGTAAGCCAACTCTTTATCCCATTCTTGTTCATTACATGGGATTGTGTGAAGATGACCCTTCTTGCGACAAAACCATAATGCGGTTATGCCTCTAAGTCGTGCCTCGACACGTGGGAGATATAGCCGCATCGTGGGGGTTACAGTGAAGCTAGAATATCCGAGATTGAAGAAGAAGCACGGGACCCGTTGGATGGACATCCAACGGCCACTGCTGCTAGAACCGTGTGTTGACTATAAGTTGACAAAGCCTTGCATACGCGTCAACTCTGTTTTTTTAGGGGACACGTCAACTCTGTTTTTTAGGGGACGCGTCAACTTAGTAAGGCCAGAAGTGTGTGGTAGAGAACTTATAGCCCATTTGAGATTTGTAAGAATGTGTAGCCCTTTTTTGAATTCTAATGGAATTTACTACAGCCCATTTACAGTTTGTTAAAAGTACAGCCCATTTCAACCAACCGTTCAAAACAGAATTCAATAAAATTTCCCACATTTTGATGGGATCCGAAATATTTTTATCCCGAAATTTCTAGTCAGATTAAATACAATTTCAATATAAATTTATATTACGTAAAAATCCAACGAAACATTGCGCTCGCAACAATTAATGAAATTAAAATTTTCAATATCCAAAAATAATATTTTATAAAGTAATCACGTGTTTGGCGCATTTTTTATAGTTACTGTCCAGTTTTTATAATTACATCCCATTTATTATTTCTTAAAGCCCATTTTCTTGTTAAGCCTAATGCATCCCTCCTAGGAAAGATTTGCAGCCCAGCGGGGCGGAGAATAACAACTTGACCTTGCCTGGGTATTCCTAAAAAAAAGTATAGCTGGGCTAGCCATTTTCAGCTTGAAAAAAATTAATATCTGGGCTGGATATCTGGCCTGGGCTAGACGAGCCACAGCCCGCCCAGTTAATACCTGCAACGATGTTTTCGTTGTTGTTCAGAGGAGAAAAATTAATATCTGGGCTAAACATCGAAAAACTCTGCAGTGCTCACACCTCAAAAACACAAATACTGCTCGAGCTGCTTGGTCCCAGCTGTCGGCCGCTTCTTGTGCAATTCTCTCGTTTATTGACCACTACATAGGTTGACAATGGTGTGGGACCGTGATGTCAGGAAACCAGGACGAAGCAAAATAAGTTATAGTTATATATATATATATAATAAGGAGGCACTTGCGTACGTGAGGCTATGGACCTGGTGGGACCCCATTGTCATCCTCTCCAAGTAAAGTCATCTCCTCGCCCGCGCGCGCTTTCCGCGCGAAACAGTCAGCGCCGCCCGCCCCGCTTCCCGGTGCACGCGATTGCTCCGCCTTCAAACGACACAAGTGCCGTCTGTCCGTCGATCTGCCGCCCACATTAATGATACGCGGTTGCCGAGGCGGCTACTCCGGCGCCACACGTCCGTCCCTCCGCCCGCCCAGCATTGCTATATAAACTGCTGCGCCGGCAATAGCCGCAGTCATACGCATCCGTTCCCTTTCTCCTGTCCACACCAATACTGCCCACCATGGCTTCCTCGCGCTCCAGCGCTCTTCGGGACGGGCGGACGACGGACCACAAGGAGATGGCAGCCGGAGGACGACGACGTCCCAATGGAGAACATGGTAGTCGACGATCCGGCGCCAACCCCCTCCTTCGCGCCATCCTCGCTGGTGCATTGCACCATGACCATCGGCGAGGCTCGTGCCCAATATATGGACAGGGTGAGGCAGATGCGTGAGGAGCAGTTCCGGGAGCCGCAGGCCGACGCCGCCTACAACCACCATCTCCTCCAGGAGCACCTGCAGGTGGAGGAGCAGATCGCCGCGGAGCGGGCGGAGCAGGAGGCGCTACTCGACTCGTACCGCTCCGCCCGCAAGGGCCGCCTCGAGCGCTAGCAGTACCACATGCGGGTGGCGGAGGCTGCGGCCGCCTGCAAAGAGGCTAGCAAAGAGGGCGATGAAGCGGGTGAGGCGCTGTTTGGCGAGATCGAGGACGAGGCAGAGGACAATGCCGGCTCCGACGAGTCCCCGCTCCGCTGGCGTCGACGAGGCCCTGCTCCGCCGAGGCCCCGCGGCGCCAACAACGAGGCAGAGGACACCGCCGGCTCCGCCGAGGCCCCGCCCCGCCAACAACGAGGCAGAGGACATCGCCGGCTCAGCCGAGGCCCCACCCTGCCGGCAACGTGGCGGAGGATTTCCACCGCTCCGCAGAGGCGCCGCCCGCCGTCAACGAGACAGAGGACATCGCCGGCTCCGCCGAGGCCCCGCCCCGCTGCCAACGAGGCCGCGCCACACATAAAACAAGGAAGAGTAGAACACGGTAGGTCGCCACCGCTCGGGTCCAAGTAAGGCCACCGCTGCTACCCTCCGGTTGAAGCCAAGCTAGGCGGGTTGACCATTGACGACCGGTTAGCTTCTTGGCGGCGACGTGGAGTCGGAGAGCTGCACTGGAGAAGAATGCTGCTTCTACTTAACTGCTGGTGCAGTTGGCTGACGGACACGTGGCCCAACAGGCCACATGTCAGTTACACAACTGCACCTGCAGTTAAGTCACTGAAGCTTCTGTTCGGCTCAACGGGACACAGGTGGGTAGCTTCGGTTAATTAATTATACCTCCAGCGCACCCCTTTTTAGTTGAAGAATGTATGAAATGTAATGAAATCCAGCATGTTTATATGAAATCCGACCGTGTATGAATGAATTTATTTCGATTAGTTCGAATTCCTATATCACTGGCATTGGATGAACATGCAAAACAATACGTACTAGCATTATTCCTAGGGTGATCACCTCGTTTGCAGCAGTTTCACATGTACTCCCTCCGGTCCTTTCTAGTCTGCATACAAGTTTTGTCTGCAGTCAAAGTATCTCTACTTTGACCAATCTTATACAAAAAAGTATGCACTTTCACAATGTGCGAAGTAAAAAGGAACAGAAGGAGTACAAAGAGTTTGAGAAGCTTTTTAGCATTTCTGTACATTGCAATCAAACACACAGCCCTGGCAATTCATAGAGAACATTCAAAACAATCGATGATTATGCATCTCAGCGACTCACATGTCAGAGGCAATATTTACTTCACAACTAAAGAATAAAGAAAAAATTGATCGACGCTGCTGACAGCAAAGGGCGTCCCATTCAAAAATATCAAACGCATGTCTTGCTAAAATCAATGAGCAAAATTTGACAAGGTTGTCCCATTCCAAAATATCAAATGCCTACGATTGTGGAATGGGCAGGGTTTGCCATCAGTTCGAACATTGACATGGCACCTCGTGCTAAATAAACCAGCTGTTTTTTTTGTGCAGTTCCACCAAAATCAACCAAATTCGCGCGTAGCTTGTATGATTTCGCCTTATATGTTGCAACGCCTTGAACTTATCGGCACCTCCTTTCTTGTGGTGGAAATGAATGATTCGATGTATTCATGAACATTTTGTGCAGTTCCCATTGAAATCAAGCTGAGCACCCCTGTTTGCACAAATACAAAAAAGTGATTAGTATAAAGCAAACTGTACTATGAATTGACAGTTTCAACAGGCACATACATGGTCCATGTAGAGCACACTTTTAGAAAAATGGAACTCACCAGAAAGAATCCTAGAACAACATTGTACTCGCGCATCACAGCAAAAAAATGGAGATTTGTCAGTCCTTCTGAGCTGAAGTTAGTTTGGTCTTGTGGGGAGTAATGTAACCATCCTTCAACTGCTCCTTCTGATGAGAAGATAGACAGGGCTTCTTCATCCTGGCATAATCGGAACTAGTCACTTCACGTACTCCATATTCTTCTTCAGAGGAAGATGATCATGTTGTGCAAAGACAAGAGGACTACTAAATGCTAGCATCCTTGTTTGCTCGAAAAAAGGAAAGGAAATATTTAAAACATCACAGATGAAGCACTTCTCAAGGACAATACCACTTTTTCATGACAGTATCTAAAGAGTAGCAGAACACCAATAGAGATGACAAAGCTCAATCATATGGATGAAATCAGTGGGCGAGTACCAACCTTTGTCAGGAGGCTTATTGTGTAGAGCATACAGAGGAAGCACCTCTCCGGAACCATCTGTTGCTATCTATGGTGGTGGCCATGCTTACTATATACTCCTCGATTAATTTAATGTTTCCAACATCTTCTTGTGCAGTTCCACTAAAATATATGGTATCTTCAAAGAAGATCCCTGTTTGCACAAGTAGAGATAATTACATATTACATTAAGAGTGGCATCAAATCAGTGGCAAAATAATTGCTCATTCTAGCCATAGCAATAAATTAAGATGCAAAACTATATCATTACTTGTGTCATCACAGTTCCAGTGCTTCATTACAGCACCGGGAGTTGATTTTTGTTTTTCTTCCGCTTGTTCTTCCCCTTCATCACTTGGTTCAATAACAGAGGAGCTTTGCCTTCAATGTAAGATTTGGCATGTCAATTAGGGAGCACAAGTATAGTACTAAACTTAATTTTTTGATGAAAGTGGCAAAATACAGGCCAGCAGTTGTGAAATATCCTTATCTTACATCAATGGGATATTACGGTGCACATACAGATTGGAAGTCTTGTCTCCATTTGTGGAGTTCACTAAAATCAAGCAACATTATCGTACAAGTAGCACAACATATGAAAGCACACTGCAGAATCATGTGAAAGAAGGCTAGTACTGACCTCTCATGATGCGGAATTCAAACAACTCACAAGAAGAAGATCTGAACCAAATTCGCCTTAACGTATAGGAAGTAAGATCTCCTCTTGTGCAGTTCCACTAAGATCAAGCAATCAAGCAACGTTGTCGGTGTGACATTTTGGTTGAACTGCACAAAACACTCTTAAAACAAAAGCGTTTTGTGCAGTGCAACAAAAGGTCACAATGGCAACGAGGTGAAGTAGATAACCCTGTTTACACAGAGGTGCAAAGGAAACAATTAGTGGTCAATAACGGTGGATGACAAAGAAGCCAACAAAAAGAAGCATCTACCTTATCGAAATGGGGAAGAAAGCAAGACAGTAGCATTTCTCAAACGGTGGCATTGATTAATATTAACATAGAGATTATATTAACAATAAAATTCGTTAAACATGTAATTTGCTTTTAACTGTGGCATTGCATCAATTTTCCAGCGGCATTATTAGAGGGTGTTTGTTTACAGGGACATTTTGGTGTAGGGACTAAAAAAACTCCGTGTCAGTCCCATCTAAACCAAATAGGAGGGACTTTTAGGGACTAAAAGTGGGCATTTGGGACTAAAGAAAGAAGACCACGAGGGAGTCTTTTTGGGACTTTTTCCAACAGTTGCCCTTGCCACGCATCGCACCTTGTCTCTATTAGTTCATTACTTGGGGTAACATGGTCTTTTAGCATGTCATTTAATAACCTCTAGTCCATGTTTAGTTCCTGGAACCAAGCAGGTAGGGACTAGGGAGTTTTTAACCAAACAGGGCCTTAGATTAACAACAGCTAATGAGTTGCACGGGACAGTGGACGCACCAGCACCATGTGCATCTACCGATGTACTGTGGTCATGCACAGTCTGTTGCAACAAAGAACAAATAACCAATGAGCATATTTGTGTTGGTCCCAGTTTTGTTATCTTTAGACACCTTTCCCTATGTGAGCGCAGCAAATCTAGTCCTGCTCAAACTCTACAGCCTTGTCCCTTCCTTTCCTTTTTGAACTAGTACTTTCGCCCCTTCCTTTCCTCTTTGAACCACGTCCTAGATTTATGCGATACAACTTTCCCCACTACTTTCCCCCATTCCTTTCCTCTTTGAACCACATCCTAGATTCATGCTATACAACTTTCCCCTTCATTTCCTCTTTGAACCACGTCCTAGATTCATGCTATATACAACTTTTCCCACTACTTTCCCCCACTCCTTTCCTCTTTGAACCACATCCTAGATTCATGGTATACATGCAGCTAGAGCAATGCATGTGGAGGAAGTAAATTATACCTTAAGGTTCTTGGGGCGTGGTTCGGTGGGCGACGGGACGACGGCGAAGAAGAAGGGGTCGGAGGCCCTCCCGCGCCGCCACTGGGTGGAAAGTGAACAGCTGCGCCGGTAGTCCCTCGCCGACGGCCACAGCGTTAAGCCTCCTTCCCTTCCCGGCGGACGGATCCTGCCGGCTCTTTGAGCAGCAGTGAGGGGAGAGAGAGGCCAACGAAGTCTTGTTTAGATCTGGAGAGGGCGAGAGAGTGTGAAGAGAGCAACTACAAGCGCTGAGGCTCCAGCGTGTATATATATATACTGGAGAGAGAGTGTGAAGCGTGCAAACCCTAGAAAACATTTTGACCAGTCAAAGAATCCACCTGAGACCTCAAGTTTGATGAGCGAATAGGCTAACCAGCTACACAACCCTCCCGTTATGTTCAACGAGAGGGAAATAACCTTTTATACATTCCTCCATTCGTGTGACAAGCATGCCGTGTTTTTTTTGTGTGTGGGAGTCATTGGGATTTCAATCATAATCGTGTCATGTGGCTTTGGTGGTAAGACTATCCACAGTGGTGCAGAAATAATGCGGCCTTAGTCACCTTACCTCTCTCCATGTAGTACGTTGGGTCCCACCAGTCAGAGGGTGAAACAAACAAATTAATAAGAAAAATTAAAAGCGCCAGCGGTGTATCTTACCTCACACATCCCGCTACTGCTCGGGAACACTGTTCAATTGATCCCTCTGTTCGCTCACGTACTATTTTAAGTGAATCCTTATTATAACATGCACACAAATTTTGGGCACTTGTATTCGACTTAAGTCAATGTGCCACCGTATCTCGTATACTTACTACTCCCTTCGTCTAGGTGTAATAAGTCACGTTACAAGGTGCAAAGGGACCAAGGTGCGTGCGTGTGCGTGTGTGTGTGTGTGTGTGTTTAACAGCATGTGTGTGTTAGAGAGAGTGACAGATCGACCTACTCCTACAGAGAGATGTTGTGTAGTGTAGTACGATTTTAGCCGCGACAGTCGGTGCATCCTCTCGTTTCCGGGCGTGCCCGGTAGGCACATGTGGACAACTGCCACGCCCGCTCCTGACCAGCCCAGCCCGGCCCACCCAAAGCCCCTCCATCGCCCGCGCGCGCGCTTCCCGCCCGAAACGGTCAGCGCTGCTATAAAGAATCGGTGCCGCATTCATGCCCGGGCAGAGCGGACGCGACCTCTCACTGGCCCAAGAGTGATGGTTGCTTCGTCCGTCCAACTTACTGCTGGGTCTATGTGATTTGCGGCTCATTGGTCTTTATTACTAAGGTGGTAGGACTGCTGGATGTCCCACGCTTTCGGCAAAAGGAGGTACTGCTACTAGATTACAATTTTCTCCATTCCTACAGCGGAGGCATGCAAGAGCAGTGAAAACACACAGGCTCAGTGATTACATGGCCCACCTCACACTATCACCGTGCGACACCTAACTCTTTACATAGTACTCCATCCGTTCCTAAATATTACTAGATGAGTCCCCGCGCATTGCCGCGGAACAGCGGTATATCTCTCTACGCAAAATTATCGATTTCATAGAACTAAAAAAAACTCTATAACCGCATGACAAATGTGGTAGCCAAACTAAATAAACTCCATCGAGATCATCCCACGTAAGGAAAAAAGATCAGGCAACTCCTACTGCATAATGGGATTATATTTTTCTTTTTGACATGTTAATGGGACTTAAAAGCTCACTTACATGCATGCTACCGGTGCATGCTTGCATGCAGACATGTTGATGTGATTTAAAACCCACTCACATGCATGTGCCATGGTATTTCTGCATGCTTGCATGTGGCTTAGTGCGGAGCCTCTCAACGTCTAGATCAGACGGCTATTATGGACTGATTTACTTCATCTAACGGCTACATCAATTTTGATGATGTGGCTCAAGGAGAGGATAGAGAATTCCTAGTAGTGGGGGCTAGCTATTACTAGTAGATAAGTCTGTGTAGAGATTCCACTACATACGGAACAAAATGAATGAATCTACACTTAAAATGCATCTATATACATCCGCATGTGGTTCATGGTGAAATCTCTACAAAGACTTATATTTAGGAACGAAGGAAGTACTAGTATAGTACGTACTGTAATTTATCAGCGAGATAAATTTGTACAATGCTATGAAGCTTCCATCTTCTGTTACATGTATCTTGCGTCCAAGGTTGCCCGTAGCAACATTTCATCAAATACAAAGGAGACTAACATGCATGCTATTGCATCTCAATGATTGACAGATCATAACAAATATGTACTCCCTCCGTTCCAAAATAAGTGTCTCAACTTTGTGCAAACTTTAGTACAAAGTTGTACTACTACTAAAGTTGACACTTATTTTGGAACAGAGGCAGCTAAAGAAAAAACGATCCATGCAGTCCCTAGCCCTTGAACCGTGAACCCTGACCAGGCTTCAATTTGCTGGCAACGTTCGAGCTTCCTAATAAATGAAGTTTGCAACCTTTTGACCATCGGATCATTTTGTGCAGTTTCACCAAAATCGAGATGAGCATCCCTGTGGCAAAGAAATTGAAGAAGCGTGATTCGAATAAGATTACTGGGACTAGTTGATGAGACACAAACTCATCACAAATACAGTACGTAGAAGCCAGTAGAGGTATGTGCGGGGCAAAGAAGTAGAGAAATATCCACATGTAGTGATGTGGGCAGCTGGAGCAGTGGTGCAAGCCGGCTGTAAAGGGAGTTGTACCTGAGGGACGTAGCTCAACCTTGAGGAGGGCGGCGGGAGGCGACAGCTGCCCATGTCGCGGCAGTGAGCAAGGGATGAAGGCAACCTCACCGGCTTTGTGAGAGAGAACGGCGGGGACCCCTGATCGGGACGTGCCGACAGTGGGTTTTCACCGTCGGCGACAGCCACCGCATCTACACTAAGCATCCACCCCTTCCCCAAGCGGACGTGATCCGCCGGGATGTTAGAGATGTGGCCACAGTCGTTTTGTGCGAGAGAGTGTGAAGAGAGCAACCCCAGCAAGCAACCGTGTAGGCTGGCCCATCCTGACTATGTATATAGTGGAGCGGTTTCCTTTTCTCTCCATATGAACCTATCATATTGCGTACGTGCCACTGAAGAAAAAAAACTTTATTTATAAATGACGCGGCACCTACTACTCGTTCTCCTATAACCTTGCGCTTGGCATCTCCAAAATATTAACCTTGCGATTGGCTCTTCGCCTCTTCGGGAAGTCGAGCAATAATGGTAGTGCAGTATATATCGTTCTAGCGGCGAGGGAGAGGGAGAGTGCTACATACGGAGCAAAATGAGTGAATCTACACTCAAAAATACGTCTATATACATCAGTGTTTGGAGTATGTACTAGTAGTTCATATTGAAATCTACTAAAGGACATATATATTCCAAACAATATGATATAATCTCTATAACCAAGGTAGTAGGGACGAGGAGTAAACGGAGGGAGTAGTAAATTTTTCTCCTCATCCTGCGAGCCACCGCGCGCATGGCCGAGGGAGCGGGCGTAAGGCGGAGCAAGCTTCACCTCATCCTGCGAGCCACCGCGCCCGTGGGCGGGGGAGACGGCGTACTAAGAAAGCTTCTCCTCATTCTGCGAGTTGACGGGACACATCAAAAGTACTCCAGTGTATAGAGCCTTGCCTCTAAGGTAGGCCCCACATGGTTTGCCTCTTTTTTTAACATAACACGTCAAGTCGCAATTTGTTTGTTCACCCGTGGTAGACGATCCTCCCTCCACCAAGTGGACAACCAGTACACGTGCCAAATTACCATGTGGGCTGCCTTTTTCGTACAGAAATGAGCTCCACCGTGTACCCATGCGGGTGTGGTTGGGAAAGAGACGGGAGTACGTGCGCCGTGCATGCACCTCTTCAATTCGTGCACGTCCCCCACCTACGTGGGTGTGTGTGAGAGATACAAACCGTGTTCGTGAGTGTTTTTTGTTTTGGGGTGGGGGTGGGGTGGGGGTTGATTTCGTGAATTATTTGTGGGAATATGTGTCGTTCACATCTCAAACAAAATTTTGCATGCAATGTGTGTGAAATGGAGGCCTATCCATATCATACATAGAGGGTCGGGCAATCCACGAGAAGAGAGGGAGGGGTCATAGCTATCGATAGAGTCGAAGAGAGGATCAAGTGGGTGGGTGCGAGATCGATGAAGAGAGCCATCGAAATTGTGTGTGTGTGCAAGTCAAAGATATAGGGCGACTGGCACATGTCAAGTTTGTGTGTGGAAGGGAGACATGACTAGAGCGCTCGATGTATCGGTGTGTGTGGGGGGGAGGGGGTGGGGGAGGGGTAGGCAGAGGCCTAACTATAGAGGTAGAACGACTCGTATATGTGTTGAGAAGGAGAGACCCAGCTATGTCTTGAGGGAGATCGGTCGACATCCATACATAACTGAAGGACGGGAAATATGATGGGACAGAGAGAGAGAAGAGAGAGAGGAGAGAGAGAGGGAGGGAGAGGGAGGGAGAGGGGTAGAGTGCTGGATGGGTGATGGAGTTGCTTCTCGAAGATGGTGGGAGAGGCCTACTAGACAAACTGAGGGTGGAACTGCAATGTTATCAATAAGAGTGGGGATGTGTTTCTGTATGTGCCTGTGTGTGATAGATCTGTCGGGACGCATCCATGGATGATGAAGGGGAACCATGTGTTTGGTAAGCAAACCTAACTAGATCGGTAGCTCAATTGTTGTTTGTCGGAGGAAGGGAGAGACACAACTAATGAGGTGATTGACGTGTGGGTAAAAACGAGTTATAAGGACCTAGCTAGCTATATGTATAGCGAGAGATCGGTCGGTGTACATCCATTTGTTAGAGGCAAATAAGGCCCAGCGAGACGGATAGACAGAGAGAATGGAGCTAGGAGGTGGTGCGAGAGGCCCAACTACTAGCTAGATAGGGGGAGGAGTGTGCGGTTGTGATATCGGTGAAAAGAGGGGCGAGAGTTTAGTCGTGTGTCTGACCGTATGAGAGACACGAGGCAAGGACACATAAAGGAGGAGATTGAAGGTGTGTGTGTATGTTGTAGGCAGGCATTGCTGGAGAGGTTTATCGATCGGTGTGTGTCGGAAAGGAGTTGGGGAGACTCTGGGAGAACGACCTAAAGAGAAAAATCAATGTGCCCGGTGGATAGAATGCCGAGGGAGGGGGAGGGCGAGGAGGGGGTGTGCATGCATGAGAGAAAGTTAGTGGTAGCTACAAAGGTTAGAGGATTGTGTGAGTGTAAGAGACTAACGAAGATCATAATTTGATATGAAAGCGGATTCATATATTTGAATAGGAGATCATAGTGTTTTAAACATTGCATGCATGAATATAGCGGTGATACACATGCTGTGCACATGTTATACCATAATGTGATAATGCATGGCGTTTGCAAGTCACAGCTAAATGCCGAACAATCTAAACCATACTATACATCAAACAATCTCACATTTTATTTGAATTTGTGATAATGTGTGGCGTTTGCACCTTACAACTAAATATCGAACAATCTAAACAATACTATATATCGAACATTCTCACATTTTATTTGAATTTGTGGTAATGTGTGGTGTTTGCAACTCACATCTAAATACTTGTAGGCGTAGGGGGCGGGGCACCATACATAATGTGATAAACACATTATACATATGAGACATGGTTTAGATTATGAAGATCTAGCTAGAGCTAGAAATGTAATGTGATTTGAAATCAAAATAAAGTGGATTCAAAAAATCTAGTTCGAGTTCATATAGTACACATAGTTCATATGTAACTCGAGACTAATCATGTGGTGTGCTGTGAAGATAATACACAAACGATGGTTTAACTTGACAATAATATGATTGTAGATCTTATTAAAACATAGAAACGAATTCAAATGCTTTGACTTCACAACAATCATTACTGTAGATCTTATTCAAATAGAGAAACGAATTCAAATTTAGTTCATATTGAAGCGGTAGTATGTACGTTTGGAATGCAATAAAACGTTCATTTGAGTAGTAGGTTGCATGCATTATACATGTAGCGAAATATTTTAATTGAACACAACATGAATTCAAAGTTTTGAATGACATTTGTAGTGCGCATTGATTTGGTACAGTACACATTAGGCTTGTCCGGAAATTTCAACCCGTGCCTTGTTAGCCCGAAATATTTAAGATATATCTTTGTCTCGTTGTGCTCCGACAACTCCCTCCATCTCAACCCGCGCCTTGCTCTTCCGAAATTACAACGCGCGCGAAAACTCCCACCTCCTGTGAAATCCCGACACGCGAAATGCCCGTGGTACCCCTAAACCTAAAGAACCGCCTCAAATCGGTGGGGGTACTTTCGTAACTTACCCCACATTTCGGACAAGCGCGCCTCTAAGCCATTGTTCCCCACTGCCATCCCATCCGCCCACCCATTCCTACACCGAGGCCGTGAAAACCCGCGACGAAACCCCACACCCTGCTCCGTCCGCCACCCAGCCGGAGCCTCTTCCCCGACGACGTCGTCCACAGCAACACCTCGACGTCCCTCATCCACCGTACCGGATGAGGATCCGTCGTCGATCTCATCGTCCCGCCGGCTCAGCCACCCCGTCCTCCACCTCCAAGGAGCTGCCCCGACGATCTCATCATCACCGTTTCCTCGGATGAAGCTTCGGCCTAATCGGCGCCACCAAAGAGGTTGTACACTAATCACCGCATTTTCTTCTTGATTCGATCTCACGGTGCTGCCGGCGCTCGGTCCCGAGATGACACGGCGCCGCTCCATCCACGACGGCGTCGCCGGCCACTTCCTCCACGGCGTCGCTCCCTCGGCGGCGACGTCCACATCAGTAGGAGCTGCTGCTGCTTTAGCTCTCGCTCGCGCTGCTGCTCTGCTCTTGCTCTCGGTCCCCTGCCTGGTCTGCTCTTGCTATTGCTCTTGCTCGCGCTGCTGCTCTCGCTCTTGCTCTTGCTTGCGATGCTGCTCCGATTTAGCTACACTTCAGTCGACTGAATCGACTTTTGGGTCAGTCGATTTTCAGGGGGTAGGGGGGCTCGCCGGGGTGAAGGAAGAACCAGCCGCAGCGGGGAGGTGGGCTCGCCGGAGAGGTACCCCACTATCTATCTTAGGGTTCAGGATGGGGGCGGTGGTCGCCGGCGGTGGCGGGGCGGTGGCGTGGGGATCGCTGGAGAAATAGCTCGGCACGGGGGGGCCTAGAGGGATGGCCGGGGCGGCGGCGGACCGGAGGTGGGGAGTGTTTTCGGGGCGGGCGGGGCGGCGCACCGCCGGCCGCGGGCGGCGGGGAGCTGCTGTTTGGCCGGTGGTGGCTGGCGGCTCAGGGGGGTGGAGGTTGAAGATGAACCGCAGGCCCTTGATTTCGTATCCAACGGCTGCAAAATCGACTGACCAGAGATGAAAAATTCAGTCAACCGACGTGTAGCCTCACCTTGCTAGTGCGTTCAGTTTTGACAGTAAAATTCAGTTTCGACAGCAAAATTCAGTTTCGACAGTTAAGTTCAGTTTTGACAGTTAAGTTCAGAGATGAGCGGCTGATGTATTTTACATCTAGCACTTTGTGGTTATGTATTTTACGTCATGTATTGGAGATGCTATTAGAATTCCACTCAGGTTAACGTTGTTCGTTGTCTCTCTTGTCCTGCTTCAGCCTCGGCGTCGTACAACTCACCGGAGCTGCTCCAACGACGAAACCCTCCATCGCAGCGGAGCAGTACCTCAGGCTCCATCTCCAGACGCCTAAGATCTTCTGCCCCTCCTCCGACAGCAAAGTCAGCCGAAGCATCCTCACCGGCCAACCCAATCACGCTGAGATCGACATGGCTTCGCCAAAGAGGTTGTACACTTGTTACATCTCTTTTTTACTCTACATGTTATATATATTGTCCACTGAGCACACGGATTTGTCCCTTTAGTGTCTCCTTGAAAGAAAAAACGTAGGAATTTTAATTTTCACTTGTCCTCCTTTTCAAATTCCTATTCATGAAGCACAAGACTAAGAGATAGTAGCATAATAGCATTATAACCGTACATTTTCTTGTGGTTTGACTTAATCTCACCATGCTTCTTTGCATCCTGTGATCTTCCAATTGTTGTGAATCAAAAATCCAGATTGGCAGAAATCCTGTGTTTTTAAATTCTCTGTTTTGCACGTGCATTCCTATCCTATTCCTATCTATTTCCTATCCCTGCATTGTTGGAATCCTCCAATTCAAACGAGCCCTTACAAAATTACTTCTCTTACTGATAGTTGTCAAAGAAAACCTTACGTGGTTTGTCCCGCTCCTGCTGCACCGTCGTCCACCCCAGCTCAGCTGCTCCAATGACAGAAGGGTCCAGCACAGCAGGGATCCGGCCTCCAGACTGTCTTTCGCCGCCTTAGATCTTCTTCCCCGCCGCTGGCAGCCATGAAAACTGCATTACCATCATCAACCGAGCAGATGACCTCGAGGACTACACGGGTCCGCAAGAGAGGTCGCACTCTTTCGTGTCTGCTTACGTTATGCATCGCTTAATATTACATGCTACTTTATCGTCCTGTTCACCGATTAGACTCTGAGTCAGCTCCAAACTAATGGTCAAACTTGAGTTTTTAAATGGTTGTGGGGTACATATCGGGGCCGCTGTCAATAGTATCTATCTACTATCTGGTTAATCTCCGGTGTCTACTATGAGTTTCATGTTGGGTGGGAAACAAACAGTAAAGAAGCCATTATCTGTAATTTTTAACTGAAGCCATTATCTGCCTGCTATTATTGGTTTTGGGTCTATCCACAGGTTGCTACCATCACTCTGGATTTCTGCATGCACTCCTTACATAATCTCACTATGTTTTATTCCTATGCATGACAGTTATTGTAAACAATGGAACTGAACATGTAGAGCAAAAGAGATGAGCCTTGCGTGGCAATAAAATTTCATGCAGACGTCGCTCCATGGTAGGCTCAAAGGCAGCCCCCCTCCACGCATTTCGGATTGTAATCGAGAGGAAGATATTTGTTCTGAGGGGGATTCAGAAGGAGAAGACAACTCCTATTTACCCCCTGAGGTCTTCGCTCCAACTTGGCATGCTGATGTAGGTTATATCATGCATATGGTGTCTTGCATTGCTTACTTTATACATCAAATATGTCATCTGCTTAGTTTAGACATCCTTTGTGTGAATGCCATATGTTTAGTTTATTCATCGTTTATGTGAATTATGCAACGCCATCTTGTTTAGCCAGGCATCATATATGTGAATTTTGCAATGCCATCCTGCTTAGCCAGTCATCTTATATGTAAATTATATCAGGCCATCATTTTTTTCGTTACATATTACATTTGTCAACAATGTTAGTACATTCAACTGCTCTTCGTGTGCATCAGCCATTTGACACAGTGATGGCAAATTCTGGAGTGAAAACAAGGTCTTCAGAGCAGACTATGCTATCTGACGAAGCACATATCTCGCTGGTTATGGATAGCTCCTCAGAGGAGGATTCAGAGATAGATGACCAGTCCTATTCCCCCCCCCCCGAGGTGTATGCTCTAACTTGGCAGGGTTATGTTGCTCATATCGTGTGTATGGTGTCTCGCATTGCGATGTCATTTGATTAGTTTAGACATGCTTTGTGTGAATGCCACATGTTCAGTGTCTAATTACCATATATGTGAATTATGCATAGCCATCTTGTTGCAAGACATTATATATGTGAATTATACAATGCTATCTTGTTGCAAAGGCATTATATATGTGAATTATGCAATGCCATGCTGTGTAGCCAATCATCATGTATGTGAATTATATCATGCTATCATTTTTTGTATTACGTGTTCCATTTATCGACAACGTTTGTATATTCAACTACTCGTCCTGTGCATCAGCCATTTGAAGCGGTGATGGAAGTATCTGGAGTGAAAACAAGGTATTCAGAGCAGACAATGCTACCTGTTGAAGCAGACATCTTGCTGGTTACAGAGAGCTCCTCAGAAGAGGATTCAGAGACTGATGACCAGTCCTATTTCCCGCCTGAGATCTATGCTCAAACTTGGCAGGTTTATATTACCCATGTCATGCATGTTGTCTTGCATTGCTTAGTTTTTACATCATATATGGATTGCCATCTGCTTACTTGCTTACTATATAAATCATGTATTTGAAATATATCATGCCATCATGTTTACATAGTACACACACATCATCTATCTGAATTATGGCATGGCAACCCATTTAATAAAGACATCATATAGTTATATCATCTCATCCTGTTTAGTGTTTACAGTCATCATATTTTGAATTATGGAGTTCTATCCGTGAATGTATGTGAATTATGGCATGCCAACCTATTTAATAAACACATTATATAGTTATGTCATGTCATCCTGTTTACATAGTCTCATATTTTGAACTATGTCTTTCCATATTTTTTAGTTAGCCATCATACTGTGAAATTGTGTCATGCTATCCTGTTTAGTTAGCCATCATATATGTGAAATTGTGTCATGCTATCCTGTTTGGTTAGACAACATAAATATGAATTATTTCATGCCCTCTTTTATTCCCCACTATCCATTGCACCTGTCTATCATACAATGTCTATACTTTCAATTACTTTTCTTGTTTATCAGCCATTTGAATTGGAGAGCGTGTGGGCAGTATCTAAGGGAGTAATAACATGGTCTTCAGAAAAGATAGTGCTACCAGTTGATGCAGATAGAGCCACGGTTGTACTTGCCCAAGGACCAAATCCACCACACATAACCCAGACTCTCGCAGATTGTACCCCTACCCAGTTGGACAGAGAACCAGCTACACCCCTTCTAACCTCAACCCCGGCAGATAGTAACCCAGTTCCAGTTGACACAGCACCGTCTCCACCATAGAGCACCCAAACACGAGCAGTTAGTAAGGGAACTGCAGTGCCCAAAGCACGAGGAACACCACTCCGAATCCCAACTCAACGCTTAAAGGAGAAGAGATTTGTTCTCAGGTCCGGTTCTGTAGCTATAGTTCATACTCCTTTGCTCTTGCATTACTGTATTTACTTATACCAACTATTTTCAAATTTGAAGGATGGAATTGAAACTCCAATGGCGCAACAGGTATGTTTTAAACCTGTTTCTTTAACTGGTTTGCCAGTTTAACCTGCTCTATGTTGATTTCAGTTTCAATTGAATAAACAGTTATGTTCTCATGTCATGCACATTACAAGTGTTGTTATTGCTCTATAGTTACCCACACTTATATTCTGTCTATTCTGCTTTGTCTTGAACAAATATTATTTGAACTGTGTCTCTATCTTGATTTGGCAACAAAAATTAGAATGATATAGACCATAAAGTGACCATGGTACATAGATATATGTTTGTTTCATGCTGTTATCCTGTCCACTTTACTACTGAACTCGTTTACCAAAATGAGTTTCATATACAACATGGTAAACATGTGATGTGTCTGCTTGTTTCTCTTTTAGAATGCGGACAAAATATTGGAGAACAGTACCGCGTTATCCAATGGTAAAGGAAGTAATGCAGATAAGGTTCAAGATAGTGAGACATCCCTGTTGGTCTCCAAGAAAGCTGATAAAAACTATCTTGACGAGAGTGAGGGAACCCAAAAGTCCTGCCTTGATGTAGTGTTCGAGTTACTGGCCACTACTGCTGGCACAAGCTCTCCGAACTCGCTGCATGAATCAGTTCGTCTTGTTGAGTCTCAACTTCAAGTTGAAAGACATCGATCAGATGTGCTGCGACAGGAAGCTGAAGGACTGAGGAAGTCCCTGCAGAATTCAGATGCATATTTTCTAGTGCAACAGCAAGCGCTGGAGGATTTAAGCGCCAAACAAGATAAAGTTAATAAGCTTGCTAAGCATCTTGCCAGCATTATGGGTACCCAGGATATTGTTTCTTGAGATCTTCTGAAGTGGTTTCAGTTCTGGATTTGTTTTGCCGCTGGTCGCCAACTTTGACAACCAGTGTATATGATATGCTGCTTTGTTCCCTATATTTGCACTGGTGGCGAACTTTGATGCCCAGTGGATGTAATATGTGTAATAGCCGTGATAGCCTAGAGTTAGTTGCTTGCTTATTTATTTCCTTGTTGTCTTGTTTATTTGTTTGCTTGTAGTCATTGCAGTTCTTTTTTCGCGGTTAGCTAGTGGCTGCAATGACCTATTTTTTAAAACTAGGCCACAATAACCATGGGCTAATATTTACTGTAGTGACACTGGGCCTCCTACTGGCCGTAGAAACAGTGGGCCTTCTACGGGCCGTAGAAACAATGGGCCTTCTACGGGCCGTAGAAACAATGGGCCTTCTACGGGCCATATCATCGATGGGCCTTATACGGGCCGTATGATTGATTGGCCAAACATGGGCCAAACAGACCGCATTATGGCCGTAAACGGGCTAGAGTTGGAATCGTCCATTCATGGGCCGACCATAACGGACCATCATTAATAGGCCGTATTTGATGACGCTATGAAAACGGCCCAACGTATTAACGGACCACAAATGGGCCGACTGTAACCACGGGCTGAATTTGGCCCACAAGCAGAAAATTACAGTAACGGGTCGTAAGTAAACGAATGCTGGAAATGAGCCCAAGAATAAATGGGCTCTGAGAAGGCCGAAAGATAACATGGGCTGGAAACGGCCCAACGGAATAACGGGCCGTTAATGGGTATAAAGTGATACACTGTTCATTACGGGCCAGTTTCACCACGAGCCGTTAATGGGTGTAAAGTGATACACTGTTCATTACGGGCCAGTTTCACCACGGGTCGTTAATAGGCCAAGAGTTACATAGGGCCTCATATGGGCCGAAAGACGTCATGGGCCATACATGGGCCAGAAGTGAAAACGGGGTGGAATCATATTGGATGGCCCAGATGACGCTACTGGGCCTAATTCGGATAGGGCATAACGGGCCTTGGGTTAGCGGGCTGTAAATGGGCTATATGCGAACAGGCCGTTAACAGGCTTTCCATGGGCCGGCCCGCCACCTTTTGACCAAGTCAAATGGGCCGGCCTTTTCACAGGAATGGGCCTCTGTTGGGCCGTGCCACATGTCGACGTATCATAGGCGCCTTCTGTCCAATGAGTGGATGACATCTGTCCCAACGATGAGCCGACACGTGTTTCCTCCAGCCAATGATGATTTTACACATGGAAAATCCCCATTGGTCGGGGCTGTTAACGGGTTATCGGATCCAAAACCCGACCGATAGCTTAACGGTGTTCCGTTATGGTGGATGCCACATGTCGGTCACCCTTGACGAAAGCACTTCTGTGACCCGCGATTTATCGTCATAGAAGTGGACACTTCCGTGATGATAATTTTGGTAATGTCATGGAACACTTCTACGACAGCACAGGTATGAGTATGTTGATTCTGTCATAAATTTGTCATGGATGTACATGCATGACAAAAAACGCGACCTACTGTGACAAACACGTATCATCACGGAAGTGTATTTTTTTTGTAGTGCGGGCCGGTGATAGAGTTCATATCCAGTGTTGCGCACCGTTATGGTGTCCCACACAGCATCATCACCGACAACGGCTCTAATTTCACATCCGACGAGGTGAAAACCTGGTGTGCTAATCTTGGCATTAAACTCGATTACGCCTCCGTCTACCACCCGCAAACAAACGGTCAAGTCGAACGAGCCAATGGTCTTATTATGAGCGGCATCAAGCCCAGACTAGTGCGGTCTTTGAAAGAATCAGACAAGCACTGGGTTGAGGAGCTCGACTTCGTACTCTAGGGGCTGCGGACCACGCCCAACCATACTACCGGATACACACCTTTCTTCATGGTGTATGGCGCGGAGGCTGTGTTGCCCTGCGATATTATTCACGACTCACCTCGAGTGCGTATGTACGAAGAGAGAGAAGCCGAGCTTGATCGGCAGGACAACCTAGATGCCCTGGAGGAGGAGCGCGATGTCGCAAAAGCCCCTTCAGCATTTTACCAACAGGAGGCTCGAAGATATCAAAGCAGAGAAGTACGAGCCCAGACTTACAACATTGGCGAACTCGTTCTACGCATGACGGATAAGAAAAAGGACAAACTCAAGCCCAAATGGGAGGGTCCCTTAATAATTGACGAAGTTCTCACCGGAGGAGCGTACCGTCTTCATGATGCGTCAGACAATCACCTCAAGCCGATCCCCTGGAACGCGGCCAGACTCTGAAGATTCTATGCCTAGCGCCGAACTCCTTGTTCGTCTCCTTCTCCCCTGTAGTTTCCATTCTTTTTTCTCTCTTTTCCGATTATTCCTTTTTTCTCGCTTTAAAGCTTTCGTACGGCTAGACCGCACACCCCTGACGCATACATCTTTAAATATGTACGTCCATTATACCTGGGGGCTTCTTAGACAGAAGCTTTTTATTATTCTTCGAGCATCATGCTCTTCACATATGCGTTTTTCCATATGTACCTTTTCTTCGCCACTATATGCATTCATACGACTTAAGTTTTGGCCAAGCTGGGTTGCCTGGCTCCTGTGCTTATGCCCTACGTTCCCGTTAGTTTGACTAGGGCATAAAGGGAGCACCTCTGCGATTGTTATTGCCGGGTCATCCGGATGTGTACCTCAGACTGGGTGAAGCCGAAAGCTAGCATTCTTAAGGGAATATTCGGTCGGTGAATTAAAGATGTTTTTTGCATTCACTCCATTGTGATCCCCCAGAAGTTACACACACTGTGATTTTCACATCACAATTCGGACATGTACACTAATGCATGCACACCCGGGGAAAGGAACCCTTAACGGAACTATTCTCTCTTGAAGATGTTTCTTACAATCTCAATGTAATATAACATAACTAGCCGGATACAACTTGTCTGTTCAAGCAACTATGACCCGTATGCCTAGTTTCCACGTATACCCCGGTCTATTCGGCCGCGTGGGTATTCGGAAACACTCCGCACCTTCGGGTCCGGAGGTTGAAGTGAAAAGGTCTGCCATGAAAAATGCTATACAATTCAGCTAGAGTTAGAGATATCAAGGAAAGTACATAGTCATTTGGACTCAAACACTTCCTCCTCTACACCGTCCAACATGCGGTCTAACTTACAATCCTATTGGGAATATTTGGCGGCCACCTCTACTTGGTCATATACTAAACTAACGGGAATTTCTTCTCCATTTGACCCTAGCGGTCCGACACGGGCCATGTGATTTGGATCCAGCTTGGTATATCGTGTTTTCACCATGGCCCAGGCCTCTTGCGCACCCTCTCAGCAGGCCGATATCGTCCATTGTCGGATACGCCGCCGCGCTCCCTTGAACAGCTCTACGAGCTTCTCCATGCTTCCTGGAGGGGAGAAGGATGGTCATAGGGCCTTGGCAACACTTCGCATCGCCAGCCGAGCCTGTTCGTGCACTTGCAACAGCCCTTGCAGCAGATCACTTGATGATCCGAACACCTCCTCTTCGGGACGGCCCGTCAATATACCTGCAATCATAACTATATCAGTTCCATTTATCTCCGAACTACTTTAAGGGTAGTTCAGACACATACTGAATATGCCGCCCCGCAACTTCTTGTTCTCCTTCACGGAGTCGGCTAGCTTGTCCCGCACATCTTCAATTCTTCACTCAATGAAGTGCTGGAATCTTGAAGCTTGTGTTTTCTCCCCTCTGAATCGGGTCAGCACACGCTCGCCTACGGCGTGTAGCCTTTTCGCCTCTTTCTCTCCCGCTTGGGCGATCTTCAACTTCTCCTCAAGTTGATCCGGCGATCCTATTATGCGATCAGCAGCAGTATTAGTACAGTTGGTATACAATTATTGTTCCTCGATGGAGAGGAATGTTACTAGAAGCCGCCTTCTTGGAGTTTTCCAGTTCGGCGGTAGCAGCATTTAGCCGTGCCCGACACTGCTCCAGCTCTTGGGCTAGAAGGTCGTTCGTCCCTGTAAGGACCTGGTTATACAACGATCCTTAAATCAGTTGTACCAACTGCTTTCAGTCTCGGGGGCTACAGGCATATGGTTATCCTTTTCGGACAAAGAAAACTCACCTACACATCTGTCAAATATTGCTTTGTGGCTTTTCTAAGCCCATCTCGAGCAGCTCGGATGTATGCGTCAGCCGAGCTGAAGGCATTGAATGCCTCTTCCAAGAACTTGGGGTCTCGTAAGACAACCCTGCAGCGCCGATGATTCATGGCGCTCTCTAATTCCGAGTTGGTAACACACATATCTTCCGAACCCTCGGCCGGCCAGATCCCCGGACATAGTCCGGCGAACCTTCTTCCTCATATAGGACCAACATAACAATCACGGTTGCGTACGACTGCTAAGGCATACCTTCAATTCCGTACCTCTTCGATGAAGGACCGGCCTTGTCTTCGCCGACCTTCCTTTTTGAGGCCTTGCTTGGCGCGGGAGCCGCTCTCCTTGCAGTCGTCCCCGGTGTAGCATGACGTGCCGAACGCCTCCCCTTTGAAGCATGAGACAGTGCGGTGGGTGAGGCAGTGCGAGGAAACTCTTTCGAGAGGGATTTCTCCTGATTACTTACGTGGGAAGATGGAAGAAGACCAGGATAAACGGCAACGATGGCCACTTCCATGTCGTCATAGCTCGCCTGGTAAAACACCCCTTCCGCAAGTACCACGAATATATTCGGGTCCTCTTCAAACCCGGGATCAAGCTCCCGGTTGTGGTTCTCCGGCTGTGGGGCAGGGCTATTAAGCCCCTCGGTTACCTTCTGCCAGTGCTGTTTCGAAATGAATGGATTAGGAATTCATTAAAAATGGCTAAGAGAGCGGAGTGAATAAAAGCAAAGGGGTTAGGACTTACCCAGCTGGGAGGGTTGTACATGGAGTACCCGACTCTGTGATTGATGCGGAGAAATTCTTCTTCCTCCCCTTTGAACAGCTCGGCCAGTATCTTGGCTAGAGCAGCGGGGGTGTCCGGACCTTTCCGACCACAGCGGGAGGCATCATCCTCCCCATTGTAGTGCCACATTGGGAGCCCTCTATATTGAAGTGGTTGGACCCCTCGCACTATGGAGGTCGCCATTACCTCAACTATTGTAAATCTGGACTGGGCAAGCATCTTTATCTTGCCCACGAGCGGATAAACTTCCGCACTGTCCTCCTCTTCAAGACTTCAGGGATGCCAGCTGTGACGTTTCTTCAGCGGAACGCTTGCAAATTCCGGGAGACCCTTGCGAACTGGGTTGGGAAGAGCGACGTCCTCTATATAGAACCATTCGGAAGGCAATTCTTCAGATGCCTTCCTTGGTGTGCCGGACAGGTATCCGGTATTGGCGACACGCCATACTTCAGCTCCGCCCACTTCAAATATTGACCCCTTGTGGTTGCGCGGGTCAAGACAGAACAACTTTCTCCACAGTTTGAAATGGGCCTCAATGCCCAGGAACAGTTCGCACAAAGCGACGTAGCCCGCAATATGCAGAATGGAGGCTAGAGTAAAGTTATGCAGCCGAAGGCCATTGTATTCTAGAAGCCCCCGGAGGAACGGATGGATTGGAAACCCAATGCCCCTTAGCAGATAAGGGATGAAACAAACTAGCTCCCCCCGGATGGATTCGGAAAATCCTCCGCCTGGGTCTCATCGTTAAGGGAGGCTAGCCTTGCTCGAACAGGGACCAGATCTGCAAGGGGAGAAATCCCTCCGTTTCAGCTTCTCTAATTGACTGTGGGCCACTGACCACCTCTCCCACTCGCCTCTCTCTGAGTCGGAGGAGGAACTGGGAATGCTAGCCATGTTGGAATGGCTTCTCCTAGTAGTCTTTGGGGATTTTCTCCGTGGGATGCCGAATGGATCTAAGATCCGATCTCTTTAAATAGGCGCTCTTCCTGGCCTGAAAGGGGTGTTATTTGCAAAATACCCTAACCATCCCCATTCGCTTGACACGTGGAAGACAAGGTTATTAATGCGCAGAAGCCGAGGGGAGCGACATTGAATCTACGGCCGAATACATTACTTGGAAATCATTCAAGGAGGAACCCGCCTTGCAATGCTGAAGACAATCTGTGTGCCGAACACCTCGCTATTGAAGACTGGTTTGGGGGCTACTAAGGGAGTCCTGGACTAAGGGGTCCTCGGGCGTCCGACCTGTTATCCATGGGCCGGACTGATGGGCTATGAAGAAACGAAGGTCGAAGACTGTACCCGTGTCCGGATAGGACTCTCCTTGGCGTGGAAGACAAGCTTGGCGATCAACTATGAAGATTCCTTCCTATGTAACCGACTCTATGTAACCCTAGATCCCCCCGGTGTCTATATAAACCGTAGGGTGTAGTCCGGAAGAGATATACTCATTACCATAGTCATACAGGATAGACTTATAGGGTTTAGCCATTACGATCTCGTGGTAGATCAACTCTTGTAATACTCATATTCATCAAGATCAATCAAGCATGAAGTAGGGTATTACCTCCATAGAGAGGACCCGAACCTGGGTAAACATCGTGTCCCCTGTCTCATATTACCATCGACCTTAGACGCACAGTTCAAGACCCCCTACCCGTGATCCACCGGTTTTGACACCGACACTCGTCCCTACCTTGGTTAGAGAGATTATCATATTGTTTGAAATCTATGTCTTTTAGTAGATTTCAGTATGAACTAGTAGTACATACTCCAAACACTTATGTATATAGACGTATTTTAGAGTGTAGATTCACTCATTTTGCTCCGTATTTAGTCCATATTGAAACAAACGTACTAGTATGCACTCTCCCTCGCCCCTCGCCCCTCGACCCTTGCTCGACCCTCGCCCATGTGGTGGACGTGCAGCAATTCATTTGGTCCCAGATAGCTAGAATTATATATACTGCAATACCATTATTGCTCGACTTCCCGAAGAGGCGAAGAGCCAAACGCAAGGTTAATATTTTGTAGATGCCAAGCGCAGATTTATATAACGAGTAGTAGTAGTATGTACCAGTGGTACGTACTGTATGAGGAAGAAGGCAACAAGATGTATGTTTTGCGTGACAGTCTCTTCTTACAGGACGTGCTAGACCTAGTGCACCTCATTAATGCAATGGGAGTACTATCATAGATGGCACGATTCAGAGTGGTGGGCAGGGGGAATAATTCGGAGCTGCTTAGTCTTAAACCCCATGAAGAAGTCCCATCGAAAGGAATAGCCATCCTCTACATGTGCTCCTATGTAAAGTGAGTAAAAGAGACAAAAAGAGAAAGAGACAAAGTAAAAAAATCACCAGCCTTTGATCCAGCCCTATTGTATCAGTGAATGATATTTCTACGTCGTGATTGACATGGCTATATTATTAACCATGTTGCAGAGGTAGAAGTGGATTTTTATTTATTTGCGGAGGTAGCAGCAGATGGATATTCAACGTGGAGTGAAATGATGGCTGCTTCCTCGGTCAAACATAGAGAAAGATGGGCCTCGTGATTTGATGACTTATTAGTCATTATTACTGCTTATACTCTTTGCCCATATAATAACCGCGTGGTAGAGTAGTGGGCTATACTTTTAAAAACCATGCTCGAAGAGAAGAGGCCCACGCACCAACGCACGTAGTACTAGTAGCACTCTTTGCGCCTTTTGCATCTTCCCCAACCACACACGTGACATGGTGGAGCTCATTTCTGTATGATGATGCAGCCCACGTGATAATTTGACGCGTCTAGTAGTAGTTACTCACGTATAAATAATGGAGAGTCGGGAACCATGCATGAACGGTGCCGCGTCATTTATAAATAAAGTTTTTTTCTTCAGTGGCACATACGCAATATAAATAGGTTCATATGGAGAGAAAAAGAAACCGCTTCACTATATACATAGCCAGCACGAGCCTACATGGTTGCTTGCTAGGGTTGCTCTCTTCACACTCTCTCACACAAAACGACTGTGGCCACATCTCTAACATTCGGGCGGATCAGGTTAGCTGGGGGAAGGGGTGGATGCTTTGTGTAGATGCGGTCGCCGTCGTCGACGGCGAAAACCCATTGTCAGCATGTGCCGATCAGGGGTCCCCATCGTTCTCTCTCACAAAGCCGGTGAGGTTGCCGTCGTCCCTTGCTCAATGCCGCGACGTGGGAAGTTCCCGCCTCTCGCCGCCCTCCTGTAGGTTGAGCTACGTCCCGACATCCCTCAGGTACAACTTCCTTTACAGCCGGCTTGCGCCACTGCCCTAGCTTCCCACATAGCTCCATGTGGATATTTCTCTACTTCTTTGCCCCGCACGTACCTCTATTGGCTTCTACTGTATTTGTGATGAGTTTATGTCTCATCAACTAGTCCCAGTAATCTTATTATAATCACGCTTCTTCAATTTCTTTGCCACAAGGATGCTCGTCTCGATTTTAGTGAAACTGCATGAAATGATCCGATGGTCAAAGGGTTGCATACTTCATTTCTTCGGAAGGTTCAACGTTGCTAGCAAATTAAAGTCTGGTTAGGGTTTAGGGTTCGAGGGCTAGGGACTGCATGGATCTTTTTTTCTTTAGTTGTCTCTGTTCCAAAATAAGCGTCAACTTTAATAGTAGTACAAGTTTGTACTAAAGTTTGCATAAAGTTGAGAAACTTATTTGAACGTAGGAAGTACATATTGGCTATGATATGTCAATCATTGAGATGCAATAGCATGCATGTTAGTCTCCTTTGTATTTGATGAAATGTTGCAACAGGGCAACCTTGGACGCAAGATACATGAAACAGAAGCTGAAAGCTTCATAGCATTGTAGAAATTTATCTCACTAAGAAATTAAAGTACGTACTATACTACTATGTAAAGAGTTAGATGTCGCACGGTGTCCAGAAAATATGGTGATAGTGTGAGGTGGGCCATGTAATCACTGAGCTTGCGCGTTTTCACTACTTTTGCACTCCTCCACTATAAGAATGGACAAAATTGTAATCTAGTACCTCCTTTCGCCGAAATGTGGGACATCCAGCAGTCGTACCACCTCAGTAATAATGACCAATGAGCCGTCAAATCACATAGACCAAGCAGTAAGTTGGACGGACGAAGCAACCATCACTCTTGAATCCGCTTCTGCCTTCAACGCAGGCATCAGTGAGAGGTTGCGTCCGCTCTGCCCGGGCATTAATGCGGCACCGATTCTCTGGAGCAGCGATGACCGTTTCGGGCAGGAAGCGCGCGCGAGCCAGGGAGGGGCTTTGGGTGGGCCAGGCTGGTCAGGAGCGGGTGTGGCAGCTGTCCCGACCGGACGCCCGGAAACGAGAGGATGCACCGACTCTCGCGGCTACATCGTACACTACACACCATCTCTCTGTAGGTGTAGGTCGATGTGTTGCTCTCTCCAACACACACGCGCTAGTAAAACACACACACACGCACACGCACACACACAGGTTCATAGAATAAGAATATCGTGCGAGTGGGAAGCCACAGGAAGTGTGATAAATGGAGTACGTACAAGAAGAGAAGAGGTGACGAATATTCCATCAAACCTGGAATAAGGAGTAGTACTCCCTCCGTCTAGGTGTTAAGTCATCTTGTGAAATTCAGATATTCCCAAGATGTTTAGGCGTCGTCCATTAACTTCGCATCTCAATCCCCTCCTAGCCTTGTTGGTAGCGACCGTTGTTACTTACTCTGCCTTGTTATCTCCCCCGAAAACCCAATGCATGGAGCGCAACTACGCGTTGATCAGTCAAGGAATCAAAGTCGGCATGCATGCGAGTTAATACGTGGCCCTGCATGGTAGCTAAAACGACATCTCTTAATTGTTGTGATTAATTGTTGCGTTTAGAGACAAAAATCAGGGCTTTGGTTGGAGGAAGGACCGGTCAAGTTTCACCTTCTCCTCCAATCTGCTTGCACCTTGGTCCCGCTTCACCTTCTAACGTGACTTACACCTAGACGGAGGGAGTAGTGTGAGATACGGTGGCACGCTAACTTAGGTCGAATACAAGTGCCCAAAATTATTGGAAGAGAGCAAAGTGCACAAACTAAATAATTAAAATTGAATTTCTCGGTTTTTTTTCTAAAATGGAGGCAAAAGATTTTCCTCATCCACTAAATAAGAGGAGAGTAGATTTTCACAGTTTGCAAGTGACCCTAAAATAAACGGCATGGCAATTACTCTCAATACGCCATAGTTTCTTAGCACCCACTGTAACCCTTAGTACATACGATGGCACAGTGACTTTGGCCGAATACAAGTGCCCAAAATATTTAAAATTGGAGGATGGTGCAGCCCACCTTTCCGATATTTTGACCGTGTCTGGTTCAGTTGTTGTTCACTTCGGAGGGTCGTGTACCACAGGTGAACGTTAGTAAGCGCAACCGGGAGGCATGCAGCGTTAATTGCGAGTTGACTCCTTCGAGCGTTAAATTTTCTTCACGTATTAGCATTGCCCCTAATATTTTTATTCACTACGTTAAATAAAGAGTTATGTTTCATGCACAATTTAAAATGATTTTTATTGAGAGAAAAAGAAAACCACTCCATCTATATACGTTGCTGCCTCGGCGCTTGTTTTCTAGGGTTTGCTCTCTTCACACTCTCTGTCCACTATATATGCACACGCTGGAGCCTCAACGCTTGTAGTTGCTCTCTTCACACTCTCTCACCCTCTCCAAATCTAAACAAGACTTTGTTGGCCTCTCTCTCTCTCCCCTCACTGCTGGTCAAAGAGCCTGCAGGATCGGTCCGCCGGGAAGGGAAGGAGGCTTAACGCTGTCGCCGTTGGCTACGGAGGTAATCCACTACTGGCGCAGTTGTTCTCTTTACCAGCGGAGGCGCGGGAGGGCCTCTGACCCCTTCTTCCTCGCTGCTGTACATAGTGTGGACAAATCGGCCTCCCGCCGCCCACAGAGCCACACCCCGAGAACCTTAAGGTATAATTTACTTATTCCACATGCATTGCTCTAGCTGCATGAGGGATTTTTCCGGTTCTGCACTCGAATCTAGGTGTTGTATCAAACACAAAAGTAGTGGGGAAAGTTGTATAACATGAATCTAGGATGTGGTTCAAAGAAGAAAGGAAGGGGGAAAGTAGTACAGACTGGCTATCCAGCACCTACGTTGGTCGAAAAGGGAATAAAATGACAAACGCAGTAGGTACATCTGTAATGAACTGATCTTTCTGTTTTGGGGGACAAGGCTATAGAGTTTGAGCAGGACTAGATTTGCTGCCCTTACCTAGGGAAAGGTGTCTAAAGATAACATAACTAGGACCAACACTAATATGCTCCTTGGTTGTTTGTTCTTTGTTGCAACAGACTATGCATCACCCCTTTATACATCGGTCGATGCACATGGTGCTGGTGTGTCCACTGTCCCGTACAACTCTTTAGATGTTGTTAATCTAAGGCCCTATTTGGTTAAAAAGTCCTAGGACTTTTTTTTAGACCCAACTAAAAAGTCCCTAGTCCCTACCTGTTTGGTTCCAGGGACTAAACATGGACTAGAGGTTATTAAATGACATGCTAAAAGACCATGTTACCCCTAGTAATGAACTAATAGAGATAAGGTGCGATGCGGGGCAAGGGAAACTGTTGGAAAAAGTCCCAAAAAGACTCTCCCTCATGGTCTTCTTTCCTTAGTCCCAAATACCCACTTTTAGTCCCTAAAAGTCCCTCATGTTTGGTTTAGATGGGACTAAAAGGGACTTTTTTTAGTCCCTACACCAAAAAGTCCCTCTAGACAAACACCCTCTAATAATGCCGCTGGAAAATTGAAGCAATGCCACTGTTAAAAGCAAATTACATGTTTAAAGAATTTTATTGTTAATATAATCTCTTTGTTAACATGAGTTAATGCCACTATTTGAGAAATGCTACTGTCTTGCTTTCTTTCCCATTTAGATAAGTTAGATGCTTCTTTTTGTTGGCTTCTGTGTCATCCACCGTTATTGACCACTAGTTGTTTCCATTGCACCTCTGTGTAAACAGTGTTATGTACTTAACCTCATTGCTATTGCGACCTTTTGTTGCACTGCACAAAACACTTTTGTTTTAAGAGTGTTTTGTGCAGTTCAACCAAAATGTCACACCGACAACGTTGCTTGATTGCTTTATCTTAGTGGAACTACACAAGAGGATATCTCACTTCCTATCCGTGTTGGCAAAAAAAATCAGATCTTCTTCTTGTGAGTTGTTTGAATTCCGCGTCATGAGAGGTCAGTACTAGCCTTCTTTCACATGATTGTGCAGTGTGCATTCATATGTTGTGCTACTTATATAGTAATGTTGCTTCATTTTAGTGAACTGCACAAATGGAGACAAGACTTCCAATCCGTATGTGCACCGTAATATCCCATTGAGGTAAGATAATGATATTTCACAACTGTTGGCCTGTATTTTGCCACTGTCATCAGAAAATTAAATTCGTTGTTTACTGCTATACTTGTGCTTCCTAATTGATATGCCAAATCTTACATTGAAGGCGAAGCTTATCTGTTATTGAACCAAGTGATGAAGGGGAAGAACAAGCGGAAGAAAAACAAAAATCAACTCCCCGTGCTGTAATGAAGCACTGGAACTGTGATGACACAAGTAATGATATAGATTTTCATCTTAATTTATTGCTATGGCTGGAACGAGCAATTGTTTTGCCACTGATTTGATGCCACTATTAATGTAATATGTAATTATCTCTACTTGTGCAAACAGGGATCTTCTTTGAAGATAACATATATTTTAGTGGAACTGCACAAGAAGATGTTGGATACATTAAACTAATCTAGGAGTATATAGTAAGCATGGCAACCATAGTAGATAACTACAGATGGTTCTGGAGAAGTGTTTCATTTCTATGCTCTACACAATAAGCCTCCTGACAAAGGTTAGTACTCACCCACGGATTTCACCCATATGATTGAGCTTTGTCATCTCTATTATTGTTGTGCTACTGTTTAGATACTTTCATGAGAAAGTGGTATTGTCCTTGAGAAGTGCTTCATCTGTGTTGTTTTAAATATTTCCTTTCCTTTTTTTCAAGCAAACATGGATGCTAGCATTTAGTTGTCCTCTTGTCTTTGCACAACAGGATCACCCTCCTCTGAAGAAGAATATGGAGTACGTGAAGTGCCTAGTTCCGATTATGCCAGGATGAAGAAGCCAAGCCTCTCTTCTTAAGAAGGGAGCAGTTGAAGGTTGGTTACATTATTGCCCACAAGAACAAACTAATTTCAGCTCAGAAGGACTCACGGATCTCCATCTTTGTTGATGTGATGGCCAACAATGTTGTTCTAGGATTCCTTCCGGTGAGTTCCATTTTTTCTAAATGTGTGTTGTACATGGATCATAAAGGTTGCCTGTTTAAACTGTCAATTCATAGTATAGTTTGCTCTATACTAATCACTTTTTTCTATTTATGCAAACAGGGGTGCCCAGCTTGATTACAATGGGAACTGCACAAAATGTTCACGAATACATCGAATATTCTCGAATCTTTCATTTTCACCACAAGAAAGGAGGTGCCAATATGTTCAAGGTGTCGCAGCATATAAAGGCGAAATCATACAAGCTACTCATGAATTTGGTTGATTTTGGTGGAACTGCACAAAAAGAACAGCTGGTTTATTTAGCACGAGGTGCCATGTTAATGTTTGAACTGATGGCAAACCCGACCCATTCCACAATCGTAGGCATTTGATATTTTTGGAATGGGAAAACCTTGTCAAAGTTTGCTCATTGATGTACGCAAAACAAGACACATTTGACATTTTGAACTGGGACAACCTTGTCAAATTTTTCTCATTGATGTTAGCAAGAAGACATTTGTTTGATATTTTCAAATGGGATGCCCTTTGCTGTCAGCAGCATCGATCGATTTTTCTTTATTCTTTCGTTGTGAAGTAAATATTGGCTCTGACATGTGGATCGCTGAGATGCACAATCATCGATAGTTTGGAATGTTCTCTATGAATTGTCAGGCCTGTGTGTTTGATTGCAATGTACAGGAACGCTAAAAAGCTGCTCAAACTTTTTGTACTCCCTCAGTTCCTTTTTACTTCGCATATTACATTTCTTTCAAGTCAGTTGATTTTACATTGTGAATGTTGATACTTTTTTCTATAAGATTAGTCAAAATAGAGATACTTTGACTTCAGACAAAACTTATATGAATACTAAAAAGGACCGGAGGGAGTACATGTGAAACTGCTGCAAACGAGGTGATCACCCTGGGAATAATGCTAGTATGTATCGTTTGGCATGTTCATCCAATGCCAGTGATACAAGAAATCGAACTAAATACATTCATACACGGCCGGATTTCATATAAACATGCCGGATTTCATTACATTCTTCAACTAAAACGGGGTGCGTTGGTGGTATAATTAATTAAATGAATCTAACCACCCATGTCCGGCTGAGCCGAACAGAAGCTTCTTCTCTAGCGGATTGAGCTTCAGTGACTTAAATGCACGTGCAGTTGCATCACTGACATGTGGGCCAGATGCCTGTTGGGCCCACATGTGAGTAACCCAACTGCACCTGCAGTTAAGTAACTGAAGCAGCGTCCTTCTCCAACACAGCTCTTCGACTTCATGTCGCTGCCAAGAAGCTAATCGCCCATCAATGGTCAACCCGCCTAGCTTGGCTTCAACCGGAGGGTCGCAGCGGTGGCCTTACTTGGACCCGAGCGGCGGCGACCTACCGTGTTCTACTCTTCCTTGTTTTCTGTGTGGCGCTGCCTCATTGGCAGCGGGGCGGGGCCTCGACGGAGCCGGCGATGTCCTCTGTCTCGTTGTGGGCAGAGCGTCGCCTCAGCGGAGCGGGGAAAATCCTCCCCCTCGTTGCCGGCAGGGCGGGGCCTCAGCGAAGTCAGCGATATCCTCTGCCTCATTGCTGGCGGGGCGGGGGCTTGTCGGAGCAGGGCCTCGCCAAAGCCGGCGAAGTCCTCTGCCTCGGTGCTGGCGGGACGGGACCTCGGCGGAGCCGGCGATGTCCTGTGCCTCGGTGTTGTCGTGGCGGGGGCTCGGCGGAGCAGGGCCTCGCTGAAGCCGGCGAAGTCATCCGCCTCGGTGCCGGCGGGGCGGGGCCTCGGCGGAGCCGGCGACGTCCTCTACCTCGTTTTTGGCGGGGCGGGGGCTCAACGGAGCAGGGCCTCACCAAAGCCGGCGAAGTCATCCGCCTCGGTGCCAGCGGGGCGGGGCCTCGGCGGAGCCAGCGATGTCCTCTGCCTCATTGTTGGTGGGACGGGGCCTCGGCGGAGCAGGGCCTTGCCGAAGCCGGCGAAGTCGTCCGCCTCGGTGCCGGCGGGGCAGGGCCTCGGCGGAGCCGGCGATGTCCTGTGCCTCGTTTTTGGCGGAGCGGGGCCTCGGCGGAGCAGGGCATCTCTAAAGCCGGCGAAGTCCTCTGCCTCGGAGTTGGCGGGGCAGGGCCTCGGTGGAGCGGCATTATCCTCGGCCTCATCGTCGGTCTCACCAAACAGTGTCTCGCCCTCTTGATCGTCCTCTTTGTAGGCGGCCGCAACCTCCGCCTCCCGCATGCGATACCACCAGCGCGTGTGGCGGCTCTCGCGGGCGGAGCGGTATGACTCGAGTAGCGCCTCCTGCTCCACCCGCTCTGCGGCAATCTGCTCCTCCGCCTATAGGTGCTCCTGGAGGAGATGGTGGTTGTAGGCGGCGTCGGTCTGCGCCTCCCGGAACTGCTCCTGACGCTTCTACCCCACCGTGTCCATGTATTGGGCACGAGCCTCACTGATGGTCATGGTGCAATGCACCGGCGAGGATGGCGCGGAGGAGGGGGTTGGCGCTGGATCGTCCACTACCACGTTCTCCATTGGGACGTCATCGTCCTCCGGCTACCTGCCGGCCAGCCAGTCGGTAGCAATGGCTGCCATCTCCTTTTGGTCCATCGTCCACCCGTCCCGAAGAGCGCTGGAGCGCGAGGAAACCATGGTGGGAGTTGTGTGGACAGGAGAAAGGGAAGAGAGGCGGATGACTGCGGCTATGGCCGGCACATCAGTTTATATAGCAATGTTGGGCGGCAGAGGGACAAAAGGGTGGCGCCAGAGTAGCCGCCTCGGCAACCGCGTATCATTAATGTGGTCGGCAGACAGACGGACGGACAGCACTTGTGTTGTTTGAACGCGGAGCAATCGCTTGCACCGGGAAGCAGTGCGGGCGGCGCTGACCATTTCGGGCGGAAAGCGTGCGCGGGAGAGGGAGGCGGTCAGGCTGGGCCAGGGCGGTCAGGCTCGTGCTTGGCAGCGGTCCGGCCCGGCAGCCGGACATGCTGGCTCGCCAGCAAGCTCGCCGAGCTGAGCGACGAGAATCAGATGATGGACGTGGCATCCGACCAGGAGCCGGCGCCACGGCCCTAGCCGGTTCATGCCGTGTTCACCATAGAGCAGGTGAGGCCGCACTTCGACGCCCTATGGCGGAAGAGCTACCAGCACAGGAGGACCTATGATGCAACCTCTGTCTCCTCAACAAGCACCGGCTCTGAGAAAGGTGAATCGCCAGCGAACAAGCGAACGACAGTGCCATCGCGGACATGTGGCCATATGACCCTGGCTTCCTAAATGAGCAGCTGGCGTTGTATCAGACCATCCATAGGACCCGCGGGGCCCTCTCCGTCTTCCTTCGAGTTGTTGCGCTCATCATGGTGCCGCCGTCTCGCGTTGTCAGCATGCTCAACGAATATGAGGAATAAGGAGATGACTTTAACTGGAGAGGATGAGAGTGGGAACCCACCAGGGCCATAGCCGCATGTACGCAAGTGCCTCCTTATCATATAAAACTATTTTTGCTTCCTCCTGGTTTCCTGACATCACGGTCCCACACCATTGTCAACCTATATAGTCAACAAACGAGAGAATTGCAGAAGGAGCGGCCGGCAGCTGGGACCCAGCAGCTCTAACAGTATTTGTGTTTTTGAGGTGTGAGCGGAGTTTTTCTTGAGCGATGTTTTTGTTGTTGTTCAGATGAGCAGGGTATCAACTAGGCCGGCTCTGGCCCGTTTAGCCAAGGCCTTGAGGTATAGCTGGGCTAGCCGAGCGCAGATATTAATTTTTTTCAAGCTGAAAATGGCTAGCCCAGCTATACTTTGTTTTGAGGAATACCCAGCCCAGGTCAACTTGTTATTCCCCGCCCCGCTGGGCTGCAAATCTTTCCTAGGAGGGATGGATTAGGCTTAATAAGGAAATGGGCATTAAGAAATAATAAATGGGATGTAATTATAAAAACTGGGTTGTAACTCTAAAAAATGCACCAAACACGTAATTAGTTAAAATATATATATATATTGGATTTTGAAAATTTTAATTTCATTACTTGTTGCACGCAACATTTCGTTGGATTTTTACGTATATAAATTTATTTTGAAATTATATTTAAGCTGACTAGATATTTCGGGATAAAAATATTTTCGATCCCATCAAAATGTGGGAAATTTTATTGAATTCCGTTTTGAGCGGTTGGTTGAAATTATTAATCGTTGTCCTAGCCGGAAAATGGGCTATAATTTTAATAAACTGTAAATGGGTTGTAGTAAATTCCATTAGAATTCAAAAATGGACTATACATTCTTACAAATCGCAAATGGGCTATATGTTCTCTGCCACACACTTGTGGGCCTACTAAGTTGAGGCGTACGCAAAGCTTTGTCAACTTATAGCATGTCGTGCTTCTTCTTCAATCTCGGATATTCTTGCTTCAGCCGCCCAAACCACCGCCGGTGGTACTGCGTGCTACTGCCTCCCGTGGCCAGCTGTGCTGCCGCGCAGGACTCACCGGCCCACCCTACTCCCATTGCCGTCCAGGCCATTCCTCTAATCACCGGCACCTCCTGTTATTCTCCGGCAATGCCAGCCTCACACCGCAGCCGAACCAGCGAACCCTCGTACTCCCCTACGCATGGGCATCCACCTGCCTCGTCTTCCCTGGCTCCGCGTCATTCCCTTCCTAGGCCTCGCCGTCATCCACCGCCTGGGTGCTGTCCGTGCGACGTGGTCAACGAACGACAGTCATCGGAAGAAGACTCTACGCAGTGATCCTGACAGATGGACCCACCAGCTACATCTTCGCATGCAAGGAAGTGTGTCCATATTACGGGTTAAAAATGATTCTTCCCGCTGACAGCTGGGATCCACCAGCTATATCTTTGCACGCAAGGAAGTGCATCCATATTATGGGCAAAAAAATGATTCTTCCCCCTGACAGCTGGGACCCACCAGCTATATCTTCGCACGCAATGAAGTGCGCCCTTATCCTCCCTGACAGCTAGGACCCACCTGGTCGAAGCGTACGTAGCGTTTTCTGTTTGGCTGCGAACGTGTACGTACATACTGGTCGATCCATCTCTCTGCAACGATGATCCGTGGCCGAGCAAGCAGCGGCATGTGTAGTAGTAGAGCCCCCGACTTAGCAGTTCAAGCAGTCCCTTCTAAACCGTGTACACGTACGTATAGCCAGATGCCAAAAAATACGGCCACGTACGTAAATACGGTCGGGGTCTGGAACACCTACTCGTGCATACGTACGGCCAGGGCTCGTGTACATGGAGAGGCAATGGAGGGCAGCAACGGCGTCCTGTTCATCGGGCAGCCAACCGGCTGGGTCGGAACGGAGAAACATCGTCATGTTCATCGAGAGGCAGCAGACTGGGTCGGAATGCGTCCTGTTCAACGGGAGCCAACCGGCTTGGACGGAACAGTCGAAACGGGGTCTGGCATGCCGCAAAACCGAAAAAACGGACTTCTGTTGGAGCTCTACGGTTGAAACGGGGGTCCTGTTCATCCGGAGGGGTGTGGCGTACCGCAAAATGGAGGAAACTGACTTGTGTTGGAGCACTATGGTCAAAACGGGGGTCCTGTTCATCAAAGAAGGAGGAAACGGACTTGTGTTGGAGCGCTACGGTCGAAACGGGGGTCCTTTTCATCGGAGGGGTGTAGTAGTGTACCGCAAAACGGGACTCCACGGGCTGCTGTTCACCCACCGTCGACTTCCTTCAGCCTCCACCAGCACTGTTCATCCACCGCGTCTTCGTGCTGCCTCCACCAGCTACTGTTCATCCACCCCTCCACCAGCTCGGCTATGGCGGCCTCCTCTCGGGATCCTGTTCATCCAGCGGCAACGGCCTACTACTACTACTACCACGGGGTCCTATTCATCCAAACCCCACCGGGAACTGTTCATCCAACCCCAACCACGTATGTCTAGACTCGTTCAACCAACCCCCACGTTCACTGTTCATCAAGAGGAAGCAGGTTCGATCGGCTTCAGTTTGTAGGAGTAGCGAAGGAGTTGCTCGGGTTCGGTTAAAAGGATCGATGGCTCGAGTTCTGTAACGTAGCTAGTGCAATCGCTCTGGTTCAGTAACGTAGGTAGTGCAATCGCTCTGGTTCAGTAAGCGAACGCCTCGCTCAGGTTCATTTAGAGCCCAACGCCTCACACACACGCACGTACCTGTACAAGAGAAACGCGCAATCCCTCAGTGCATCGCTCGGCCCCAACCACCCACCGTAACCGGGAACTCCCTAAAATTTTCCTCGCCCTCGCTTCTACCATGATTTTTTCTGTCATGGACGTCCCAAAGAATGTCATGCAAGTGCGTCTCCGGCCCGCCCAGGATGAAAAGCCCATTTTCTATCATGATTTTCTGTCATAGAAGTAGGAGCCCACAACATCTATGATGATACTGGGTTTTTTCATAATTATCGTCATAGAAGAGTCATAAGCATGACAGGAAAAAAATTCGTTCGGCCTAAAATGTCACGGATGTGTCTTTTTCTTGTAGTGCTTGTGCATGTACTACATGCAAAGGTGGAACTCCTCTATAACTTCAGGTAAACAAGGTTTGCCGGCAAGCTATCTTGCCGGTCCCCCACATTGCTACCGTGAGCCTTAGCTCGTGGGGCTTAAGATTGTGGGAAGGAACCGGCCCCTTGTCAAACCTTCTTGCTCAAATACCACTACGACCAGCCTGACCGAAATGACATTCAACTCAAAGGATGGGAGCACAAATGTTCCGAAGGGGACAAGATTTTGCTACGCACAAGTTCCCTCCTTACAGAGGCATCTTATGGATATCTTAAAGGAAACTTATCTGTTGGGCTTGTCGGGGATCGATATGTAAGCTTGTTTCCATTTCTCCTTTCCGGGATCGAGTCCGCGGCAAGAGTCCTATAGTTAGTACAGAGGAAAACATAACAACATATCACCTCATCTAAATGATCATGGCAATTTTATGCTAGACTAAACATGCATGCAAGTTTTTAGGAGCCAGCGCTTCATTTTATTATCTTTGCATAGGTTCTGCGCCTGGCTTTGTACAAAGGGTTACATGTGCATCAGCAAGGCTTGTACAAAAGGGTGGGTGCTGGGGCTGGGCCCGGCAGCCGCGCCTTTTGTTATCTTTGCACAGGGTCTGCGCCTGGCTTTGTACAAAGGGTTACATGTGCATCAGCAAGGCTTGTGCAAAAGGGTGGGTGCCGGGGCTGGGCCCGGCAGCCGCGCCTCACGGGTAGAACTTGCGAACATGCTCACTATTCCATGAGTTTTGCATCTTAATGCCATCTTCAGTCTCCAGACGGACTGCACCAAATCTGGTGATTCGTGCTACCCGGTAAGGGCCTTCCCACTTCGGCGCCAACTTGTTGGAACCCTTGGCGGATTGAACATGCCTAAGGACAAGGTCACCTTCCGGAAGGCTCCGGGCAAGGACCCTGTGGCTATGGTAGCGGCGTAAGGCTTGCTGGTAGCATGCAGCACGCACAGCAGCCCGGAGACGATCTTCCTCAAGGAGCACAACATCGTCATGTCGGTGCTGCTCTAGCTCTACTTCGTCATAGGCAAGTACTCGAGGTGACCCGTATATGAGTTCCGTGGGGAGTACTGGTGAGGGAATCCTGGACTAAGGGGTCCTCGGGTGTCCGGCCTGTTAGCCATGGGCTGGACTGATGGGCTGTGAAGATACAAAGACCAAAGACTCTACCCGTGTCTAGATGGGACTGTCCTTGGCATGGAAGGCAAGCTTGGCAATCAAATATGAAGATTCCTTTCTCTGTAACCAACGTTGTACAACCCTAGTCCCCTCCAGTGTCTATATAAACCAAAGGGCTTAGTCCGGATAGGACCATAGTCATACAGGCTAGGCTTCTCGGGTTTTAGCCATTACGATCTCATGGTAGATCAACTCTTGTAATACTCATATTCATCAAGATCAATCAAGCAGGCAGTAGGGTATTACCTCCATAGAGAGGAACAAACCTGGGTAAACATTGTGTCCCTTGTCTCCTGTTGCCATCGACCTTAGACGCACAGTTCGGGACCCCCTACCCGAGATTCGCCGGTTTTGACACCGACATTGGTGCTTTCATTGAGAGTTCTGCTGTGCCGTCCTCAAAGGGTTTGATGGCTCCTTCAATCGTCAACAACGATGCTGTCCAAGGGGAAACCTTCCTCCCCGGACAGATCTTCATGTTCGGCGGCTTCGCACTGCGAGCCAACTCGCTTGGCCATCTGGAGCAGATCGACAGCTACACCCCTGGCCATCAGGTCAGATTCGGGAGTTTGAACTATGTCGCTGACATCCGTGGAGACTTCATCTTCGACGGATTCGAAACCACAGCAGACGCTCCCGGTCCCTACGATGAACATGACTTAAATCCGTCATCAGACCATACTCAGGAAATTGCACCTGTAACCGCTCCGGCCTTAGATCCGGAGAAGATCACGCCATCCGAGGACGGGAAGCTCAAACCCGCCACGGAAGCCGCAGACTCCACGGCGTTGGAGCCGCACACAGACCTAACCTCGGGTGATATCTGTGTCTCCGGAACCTCGGACTTGTTTCCAGCTATAAGTTTCAAACCATGTGTGTCCACGCATGTCGAGCTGGATCGGTCATCGATCACCGAATTCAGCGCCGTGGACATCTTCCGGCACTCGCCTTTAGGTGATGTGCTGAACTCATTAAAAAATCTATCCTTAGCGGAGGGCTCACAGTCGAACTGTATCCGGTTCGAACTAGAGGCTGATGACGGGGAATTTCGCTTCCCACCCGCCACCCACTACATAGCCACTGTCGAGGACTTCACTAACATGCTCGATTACGGCTCCGAAGACATCGACGGTATAGATGACGATGCAGATGAGGAGCAGGGCCAAAACCCGCTGTTCACTGGACGCTGGACGGCCACGTCTTCGTACAACATATACATGGTGGATACACCTAAACAGAATAACGGCAAGAATAAGGAAAAGGTAGTTGAGGATGAGCCTCCTAAGACACAACCAAAGCGCCGGCGTCAGCGGCGCCGCTCTAAATCCTGCCATAGCAAGGATAGCAACACCAGCACAGGAGATGATAACACTCCGGACGGTGCCGAAGACAAAGAAGATCCCGACCAACAAACGGCTCAACAGGACGATCAGGAAGATGGGCAGGTTAGCCTTGACGAACAGGCCATAAACGATGACTCGGAGGGCAGCACTTATATTCCACCCTCCGAGGATGAGGTGAGCCTTGGCAACGAGGATTTTATCGTGCCTGAGGAACCTCTCGAGCAGGAGCGCTTCAAGCGCCAGCTAATAGCCACTGCAAGGAGCCTGAAAAAGAAGCAACAGCAGCTTCAAGCTGACCAAGATTTGCTCAACGACAGATGGACTGATGTCCTAGCAGCCGAAGAATACGGCCTTAAGCGCCTAGCCAAAAGTTACCCGAAGCACAAATTGCTACCTCTGTTCGATGATGAGGCACCGGGGCCCGTACCATCATCACGCAATGCGGCTGACCGACCACCACGCGGTCGGGATAAAGCGGCAACTCAAGCCAAACACCAGCCCGTCCCACCTCTCCGTAAAAGCAGAGATAAAGCGGCTCGGGGTTATACATATGACCTTCGGCAGGACCTGGACAGTAGAGCATGAAATACCAGATCGATCTCCGGATCGCGAGGACGTGACCCGACACGGGACGACGGCTATCTATTCGGACGTGACAAGCCTAGTCACGCCCAGGCCGAAAACCGCAGACTGACTCCATCGGAGCTACATCGCGATGTGGCCCGATATAGAGGCGCCGCACAGCCCCTTTGCTTCACTGACGAAGTAATGGATCATGAATTCCCAGAAGGGTTTAAACCCGTAAATATCGAATCATACGATGGAACAATGGATCCCGCGGTGTGGATAGAGGATTTTATTCTACACATCCATACGGCCCGTAGAGATGACCTCCACGCTATCAAATACCTCCCACTAAAACTCAAAGGGCCAGCTTGGCACTGGTTAAATAGTCTGCCTGAAAATTCTATTGGCAGTTGGGAGGACTTGGAAGAAGCCTTCCTTGACAACTTCCAAGGTACATATGTCCGGCCACCAGATGCCGATGACTTGAGTCACATAGTTCAACAGCCTGGAGAGTCAGCCAGGAAAATCTGGACTAGGTTCCTAACTAAAAAGAACCAGATCGTCGACTGTCTAGATGCCGAAGCCCTAGCGGCCTTCAAACAGAGCATCCGTGACGAATGGCTCGCCCGCCACCTCGGCCCGGAAAAGCCGAAGTCCATGGCAGCCCTCACAGCACTCATGACCCGCTTTTGTGCGGGTGAGGATAGTTGGCTGGCCCGTAGCAAAAACACAACAATTGAAACGGGCACCTCCGAGGTCAAAAATATCAATGGCAAGCTCCAGCGCAACAGACACAAACGCCGAAATAATGGTGACAACACCGATGACACGACAGTCAACACCGGATTTAGTGGCTCTAAGTCCGGTCAGCGGAAGAAGCCATATAAAAGAAACAACTCGGGGCAATCTAGCTTGGACCGCATACTCGACCGTCTGTGCTAGATCCATGGCACCCCAGGCAAACCAGCCAATCATACCAACAGAGATTGTTGGGTTTTTAAACAGGCCGGCAACTTAAACACCGAGAACAACTAGAAGGGATCGCAAAGAGAGGACGATGACGAGGAGCCCCGACAGCCGAACACAGGGGGACAGAAGAAGATTCCCCCTCAGGTCAAAATGGTGAACATGATATATGCTACACACATCCCCAAGTGCGAGCGCAAGCGCGCACTCAGGGACGTCTATGCGATAGAGCTAATCGCCCCAAAATTCAATCCATGGTCATCATGCCCGATCACTTTTGATCGACGGGATCATCCGACCAGTATCCGTCATGGCGGTTTAGCCGCACTGGTCCTCGACCCAATCATAGATGGATTCCACGTAACGCGAGTCCTCATGGACGGTGGCAGCAGCCTCAATCTGCTTTATCAGGATATAGTGCGCAAAATGGGCATTAACCCATCACGGATCAAGCCCACGAAGACCACCTTTAAAGGGGTCATACCAGGGGTAGAGGCCCGCTGTATGGGCTCAATCACACTGGAGGTGGTCTTCGGATCTCCGGATAACTTCCGAAGCGAAGAGTTAATCTTCGATATCGTCCCCTTTCGCATCGGCTATCACGCACTGCTGGGACGAACGGCATTTGCTCGATTTAACGTGGTGCCACATTATGCTTATCTCAAGCTCAAGATGTCTGGACCACGGGGCGTCATAACAGTTAATGGAAACACGGAACGCTCCCTCCGTACCGAGGAGCACACCGTTGCCTTAGCAGCAGAAGTACAGAGCGGCCTTCTCAAGCAGAACCTCAATTCAGCGGCCGAACTCCCGGACACTGTCAAGAGAGTCTGGACTATTCTGCAACAGGATATCTCGGCTCGTCGAGAGCTCGTTTAGCAATTTGGCCTCCGTCCCAATACAGATCAAGTGGCGGCATTCGTGCCGTGCGTACATAACTACGCGCTGAAAATACCATGGGCATAGACGGAGGCATGCCTACCTTGTGATCCACAATACAGCTCGACCGCTCCCGGAGACATATACTTTCACTGTTTCCTTTTTCCTTTTCAGGTTTCTTTTCCCAGGCCTCCTCTGAAGGCCTGACCCGCGGTCCTTTCGAAGGATAAATACACCAAGATGGCAAGAAGCACAGACGTACAGGGGAATTTCTAGGTGGTTTCTTTAACGATCACTTTACCTGTTTTCAGGACCCACACGCAGCTCTCCCTTGGTTGTGGCATGTCAAATAGCCTGTTGCTTACCGCACTACTTGTATCAATGCGCTTTGATGTATTAATCAAATTATAATGGAAAAAGTTTGCGCCCAAATTTTAGGGCCCCAGCTCATTACCTTTGCTCCATTTCTGTTATCCTTTTTCTGTTGATAACCTTATTAGATAGCACCCGTACACTTTGATACGTTTCACATTTGCCAGGGGCTTCATAGCGCCCCACACCATGGCAACAAAGTCGGAACACTTTTTACAGTATAGTTCGGCACCCCGAATTTAGCACTATATGCATTGGCTCCGAATCATGTCTTTGGTCAATAGTTGGGTTGCCCGGCTCCTGTGCTTGCTACTTTACGTTCCACTATATCGGCTAAGGTAGTAAAGGGAGAACTACCGCGATTGTGCCCTGGTTTACCCGAAGGAGCACCTCAGTAGAGAAGGCCGAAAACTGACTGTCATGATACGGTGAGAGCCGGTCAACTCTCCGGAGGTTTCAAATCGTTAGAGATTTTTTCCGCATTATGCGAGGGGTCGGTACTTGCCCGATCAGGTGTTTACAGCTTCCTAGTTCAGATACCAGGGGCTGCGCCTAAATTTTTATTGTCAAACTCCTATGGCTAACTAAGGGTGTTCAAGCCGAAAAGTCTGATTGCCTGGTTCGTTGCGCTAAACACCTCCTTCAAGGACCAATCAATTGGATCAAGAGTGTTTAGATTACATCCCGAACACCCCCGTACTACCTACGTGGGGGCAGAAGCCGACGACTGGCCAACTCCCAGATTTCATACAACACGGCCGCACAGAAGGTGAATTTTTTTAAAACAAACATTATATTACATAACAATTTTGTTTTCATCATGCAAGGCAGAGACAACATGAATATATTCATTCAAAGATAATTGCGCACATTGCGTCGCCACAATGCGAGACCCTTCCAGGACGTCTTCAAAATACCGCTCAGGCGTGCGGTGCTCCTTGCCTTTGGGCGGCCCCTCGGTCACAAGCTTGACGGCATCCATCTTCGCCCACCATACCTTGACGCGGGCGAAGGCCATGCGCGCGCCCTCGATGCAGGCCGACCGCTTGACGACGGCCAGCCGAGGACAAGCGCTCACCAACCGCTTCAGGAGCCCAAAGTAGCTGCCGGGTATAGCTTCGGCAGGCCACAACCGGATTATCAAATCCTTCATGGCTAGCTCGGCCACCCTATGCAGCTCGACCAGCTGCTTTAGCTGATCGCTAAAGGGCACTGGATGTTCTGGCGCAAGATATTGCGACCAGAACAGCTTCTCCGTTGTGCTCCCTTCTTCGGCTCAGAAGAACTGTATAGCATCAGACACACTACGCGGCAGATCTGCAAACGCCCCTAGAGAACTCCGAATCCAGGTTAGTAAGAAATACTTCTTCTTCACATACTTGCTTTGCATACTAAACGCCTTACCCGCCGCGATCTTCTTGGCCTCCTGGATCTCCTGGAGGGTGCCCCGGGCTTCAACCCGGGCCTCTTCCGCGCTTTGGCGAGCCTTGGTGAGTTCGGTCTCTCGAGTCGAAATATCGCACTACAAGGCATCGCACTTTTTCACAGCGTCCTGGAGCTCTTGCTGGACCTCGTTAAGCCTGGCCTTGAGCTTCTTGCAGGCAGCTTGCTCCTTGGCAGCTTTCTCCTCGGCTTCGGCCAGGGCCTTTTTAAGGGCCTCGACCTTGGTCGTCGCTCCTACACATATCATGACACTACGATCAATACACACCATTTATTCTTTCCGAATATATAGCAAGTCATTCCATACCTTGCTAGTCTTCTAGCTGCTTCCTCGCTTGGCCGAGCTCTCCCTCGGCCTGCTCCAGTCTCTGCTTTAGTCCGGAGACTTCGGCAGTGTGTGAGATCGTGGCCAGCAACGACGCCTGCTTATTCACATAAGACATATTTAGTTAGTTTCCTGCGAAATTTAAGTGATCCTCTATCCGGCTTTTCTTTCCGAACACCGGACAGTGTCTCAGGGGCTACTGTCTATATTGGGACTTTTCTCTTTTGTGTCGCTTACCTCAAAACCTGTCAGCAGGCTGTTGCAGGCTTCGGTCAGTCTGCTTTTGACGGACTGAACCTTCTCAATCACCATACCCATAAGGATACAGTGTTCATCCACAATGGAAGCGCCTCGTAGCGCTTTCAGTAGATTATACGGTGCCTCTGGTTGGACAGAGGTCACCGGCGGGACAGGCACACCTCCTTCTCTCAAAGGAGGCTGCTTACCCGATTCCGGAGCCGTATGGGTCTCCGGATCCGTGTTCGGCTGGGGTCCGAACTGCACACGGCCCTCATCGCCAGTCTCCATGGAGACCCGCTCCCCCAGGTGTTCGGCGACCAAGGTTTCGCCCTCCGGTGCCACCCTGACGGCCTCCTGAACCTCTCCCTGGCCTGGGAAGGTCCTTTGGGAAAGCACCTCGTTGTCACCCTTGGCCTTGGGAGAGTGAGCGCCGGCGGTGACTCGCTGGCCATCGCCTTTGAATCCAGCGAACCTCCCGCTGAGGTTCGCGGGGAGCTGTCGTGCGCTGGACTTCAATAGCATTATCTGACATGTTAATACCATAAGGTGGAATGGCAGACGAAAATGGTTCGAAATGATGACCGGGTAGACGTGATGTCATCTTACAAAAAGTTGTCAGCGGATGGGACTCGTGAAATACTATACTCTCTACGGCTGTGTGTGTGGTACTTGTGCTGCAGATCCGGACACGTTCGTTTCGTCCGAAGACTATCTTGGAGTATTCGGAAAAGGGAACCCGCCTTGCAATGCCGAGGACACTCTGCGCGCTGAACATCTCGTCATTGAAGCCTGGTTTAGGGTCTACTGAGGGAATCCTGGACTAAGGGGTCCTCGGGCGTCCGGCCTGTTAGCCATGGGCCAGACTGATGGGCTGTGAAGATACAAAGACCGAAGACTCTACCCGTGTCCGGATGGGACTCTCCTTGGCGTGGAAGGCAAGGTTGGCAATCAAATATGAAGATTCCTTTCTCTGTAACCGACTTTGTACAACCCTAGTCCCCTCCGGTGTCTATATAAACCGGAGGGCTTAGTCTGGATAGAACCATAGTCATACAGGCTAGACTTCTAGGGTTTTAGCCATTACGATCTCGTGGTAGATCAACTCTTGTAATACTCATATTCATCAAGATCAATCAAGCATGAAGTAGGCTATTACCTCCATAGAGAGGGCCCGAACCTGGGTAAACATTGTGTCCCTTGTCTCCTGTTACCATCGACCTTAGACGCACAGTTCGGGACCCCCTACCCAAGATCCGCCAGTTTTGACACCGACAACTGGTTCCGCCCCATACACTAGGGAGAAGGGAGTCTAGCCGGTAGCTAGATTTGGTGTCGTACGCAGGGACCAAAGAACCATCGGCAGCTCGTCGAGCCAGCGTCTGCTGCACTTTTTCAACTTATCAAAATTCCTTGTCTTGAGCCCACGCAGCACTTCAGCGTTCATCCTCTTAGTGTGTCCATTGCTCCTGGGATGAGCAACAGAGGCGAATGAAACCTTACTTCCGATGGTTTGAATGTATTGCATGAAGGCGCGGCTTGTGAATTGGGTGCCGTCGTTAGTGATTACTCTAGCAGGTACTCCAAAACGACACACCAATCCCTTCAAGAACTTGATGGCTGACTGTGTTGTTACCTTCCTCACAGGTTCTGCTTCTGCCCACTTTGTAAACTTGTCGATTGCAATGCACAATAACTCAAAGCCCCTAGATGTCGAGCCCCTAGACCGAAATGGCCATGATAAAGGAATTGTCTAGAGATCTTGAGCAGGTTGATGGATGCCCTTGCAGTGGAACTGGCAGGCTTCACATCTGGCGACTAGCTCAATCGCATCTTGGAGGGTTGTGGGCCTATAGAAACCTTGCCGGAAAGCTTTTCCAACCAACGCCCTTGATCCAATATGGGAGCCGCACACGCCTTTGTGTATGTCTGCCAATAGTTCCTGCCCCTCTTCTCGGCAAATGCACCTCAATTTTACACCGTTGGGCCTTCTTCTGTACAATGTGTCATCGACAAATTGATACATACTAGCCCTCCGGGCTACTCTCTCGGCTTCTTTTTTCTCGGGAAATTCTCATGTTAGAAGGTAGTGGACTATGTGTCGTGCCCAAGTTAGAGCCTGAGGCTCGGCAATAAGGACAAACGGCACCTCCTCGTTCGTGAGAGAGCTTATCTCGATTGCAAGAACTTGTAGTTCAGCGAGAGGATGGTGCTCACCAAGCGAAGTAAAGTCATTCCCGGTAGCTTCTCTACCGGGCACTTCGGGAAGCCTTGCCGGGAGATGCTTGCCAGAGTCCAATTTCCTCCTTTTTTGAGTCATCATTGTTGGGGATACTGAGGGTTGAGTCAGGTGGAGAACAAAAGTCCATGGTTCCACAGGAAGCTTCTGTGCAGTGCATTTTGACAGATGATCAGCAATGTTGTTTTCCGCACGTGGCACGTGCTCTGTTTGCAATCCATCAAAATGCCCGTACAGCTTCCTCACTTCCTCAACATACGCTTCCATCAACGGGCTTTGGTAATCCTTGTTTATTTGTCTCACTACGAGCTGCGAGTCTCCACGGATGGTAACTTCTTGATTCCAAATTCTATTGCGATTCTGAGCCCGGCAAGGAGCCCTTCATATTCTGCAGTGTTGTTGGTGGCTTTCTCCTAGGGAAAATGCATTTGGACCACATATTTGAGGTGTTCTCTAGTGGGCGCAACAAGGACCACACCTGCCCCTGCGCCTTGTAACGAGAAGGCACCGTCAAAATACATGATCCATTCTTGAGGCGCCTCCTTGCCGGGGATAACTGTTTCAGGTGTCTCTTCATCTGGAGTGGGCATCCATTCTACACTGAACTCTGCCAGTGCCCTGCTCTGAATGGTTGAGGTACTCTCATACTTCAGACCGAAACTTGATAACTTTAATGCCCATTCAACTATCCTGCCGGTGGCCTCAGGGTTCCTCGGTATGAGTTGCAAAGGGAAACGAGTGACAACTGTGATCTCATGGGCTTGGAAGTAGTGGAGTAGTTTTCTTGAGGCCATGATGAGGCCGAAGATTAACTTTTGCACTCCAGAGTACTTTGACCTAGCCCCCTGCAACAGGGAGCTAACAAAGTATACTGACCGCTGCACTACCTTCTTCTTTGTCGTGGCCTCAGAACTGCTACTGTTAGCTTGCCCTGCTTATCCCTGGTCTATATCCAACCCTACCGTGACTGTTCCAGTTCCTTTTCTGAGGAGGACAGTAGCTGCGGCTGCTCCTTCATCTACTTCCCACTGCAGCACCAGCGCTGCACTAACCACTTGATTGGTTGCCGCTAAGTATAGCCGCAACGGCTCTTGTGGTTTAGGAGCGACCAAGGTGGGAGCAGACGAAAGATTGGCTTTCAAGTCCCACAGCACTGCTTCTACCTCCGAGGTCCATTTCCTGCCTTTTTCAAGATCTTGAAGAACGGCAAGGCACACTCGGCAGACTTGGAAATGAACCTACTCAGCGTGGCAACACATCTAGTTAAACGCCTCTTGTCCTTGACTGTCTTGGGTACTTGAATCTGCTCGATTGCCCTGATCTTGTCGGGGTTGGCCTCAATTCCTCGGTGAGACACAAAGAAGCCAAGTAGCTTGTCAGAGGGAACACCAGACACGCATTTCTCAGGGTTCAACTTCAAGTTGATCTTGTGCAGGTTTTCAAAGGTCTCTTCCAAGTCCTGAATGAGCGTTGATCTGTCATTGGTCTTCACCACTATATCATCCATCTAAGCTTCTATATTCCTGTGCAGCTGAGGCTCAAACCCAATTTGCACTCTCCTTGCAAAAGTGGAACCAGCGCTCTTTAACCCAAAGGGCATTCATACAAAGCAGTACGTGCAACATGGGGTTATGAACGCGGTCTTCTCCTCGTCTTCCTTGGACATGAATATCTGATGGTATCCAGAGTATGCATACAAAAAGGAAAGCATATCACACCCGGAAGTGGAATCCAAAATCTGATCGATGCGTGGCAAAGGGAAAGGGTCCTTCGGGCATGCCTTGTTCAGATGTGTGAAGTCTATGCAAAGCCTCCATTTCTCATTTGCCTTGTGCACCACCACTAGATTTGTGAACCATGTTGGATGAAACACTCCTCTGACCAAACCAGCTACTTCAAGTTTCTTGATCTATTCGGCAATGAATTGTTGCCGCTCCAAAGCTTGCTTTCTGACCTTCAGCTTGACGGGCCGAGCATGAGGACACACAACAAGGTGATGCTCGATTACCTCCTTGGGAACGCTGGGGATGCCAGATGGTTGCCAAGCAAATACATCGACATTCGCCCGCGGGAAGGCAAAGAGTGCGCTTTCCTATTTGTCATCAAGGGTGGAGTTGATGGATAACGTACCATCAGCGCCATCCAGCCTTGCCGGGACCTTATTTACAGCAGGTGAAGCAACCTTTGTTCTCTTGCTATTGGAACTCTCTAGCAGATCATCGACAGGTGCAGTGCACTCCGGAGAGGGTCGCTTCCCGGATTCCTTGTCGGCTCCCTCACTAACTTTCTTTTCCTTCTTTGTTTCCTTGGCAGGAAATTTGGCTTCCGCAGCCTCAGCTGCTACCGTGTCTCAATACATCTTGTCCACACATATGATTGCATCTTTCTTGTCTGACGGAATGGAAATGACGCCCATTAGCCCCGGCATCGTCAAAGTATTATAGGCATAGTGGGATGCTGCCATAAATTTTGCTAGAGTTGGACTACCAATAATCCCATTGTATGGCAAGGGAAGCTCGACCACGTCAAACACAACCCTCTAGGTTCGATAGTTTAGTTCTCGACTAAATGTTACTGGTAGCATAATTTTCCCCTTAGGACGACTCATGCCGGGGTTGATTCCTTGAAACGTGCCAATAATCTTGAGCTCTTCATCTCATATATGTAGTTTGGTAATCACCTTGGGGGAAATTAGGTTCAACCCTGCCCCGCCGTCAACTAGCATATTTTTGACATTGAGGTTGCAGATTGTTGGTGAAACCAACAATGGCAAACACCCTACCGCGATGGTGCGGTCAGGGTGATCCTCTTCATCAAATATGATAGGCGTGCGGGGCCATTTGAGCGGCTTCCGGGAATCTGCTGCCGGCTCCACGACATTGACTTCACGCGCCCACTGTTTGAGCTAGCAATGAGAGGAGTGCAACGACGCGCCCCCGTCAATGCACAGGGCCTCAGTTGCTTTCTGGAACTCTTGATCATTGGTTTCCTCTTCATCCCCTTCATCACTTTCATCATCACCTTCCTTATTTTCATGGCCTCTAGCAGGTTTCTCTTTTTGCCGAGGGGTCTTGCCGCGGCGGCCTCCTCTACCGCCTCGGCCATTCTCGCCAGCACATTCTTGGTCTCTCTCCTTGTCACGCTTCTCATACTCAGCTTTCTGCTTCTTGACAAGTTGCTCAACTTGATGACACTCTTGGAGATCATGGCCCTTGGTTTGGTGAATCTTGTAGTATGGTCCGTCGGTCTTCCCGGCATTTTCGGCCGTCGCAGCCTCCCGGCAATCAGCGCACGCGGCAACTTCCTTTCTGGGGGCTTCGGTCTTGGCTTTCTTGCCGATACTAGGGGTGCCAGAACCCTCAACAGCCAGTACTAACTTCTCTTTACGCTTCTTGTTGCGCTTTTGATTCTTCCTCTTCGGGTTAGCGGCATCGTCGTCATCCTCTGAATCGACTTTGATGTCGTCCTCTTCCCCGGGGAGTCGCCTCCCTTCCTCCGTACGGGCGCATTTATCCACCAAGGTGTATAGCTCATTCACAGTCTTGGGCAACTAGACATTCTTCTTTGTACGTATCCTTCTGTTGCGCATGTTTAAGTGGAACACCGCAATTACAGCTGCCGGGTGGATATCTGGAATGTTCCTGTGTACCCGGCTAAACCTCTGCATATACCTCCGCAAACTTTCCCCTTCCTTCTATAGAAGGAGTTGCGAATCGCTGGGTCACCCTGGTTCTTCGTTGCCGCCCGTGAAGGCACCAAACAATTCATTGCACAGGTCAACCCAGAACGACATGGAATTCTCTGGTAGGTGCATTAGCCACGACCTCACGTTTGGTTTGAGTGCCAAAGGGATGTAGTTGGGAAACACCTTCCCATCTCTCCCTCTAGCAGCCTGAACAGCAATCGTGTATATGCTTAAGAACTCTGCCGGGTTGAGCTTTCCATTGTACTTTTCTCGCAATTCTGGCTTAAAAATGCGGGCAGATGGCCAACGGACTTGCCGCAGCTTGCGAGTGAAGGCTGGGCACCCATCCTCGAAAGGTAAGTATGCGCCTTCACTGGGCACGGGTTCGTCGACGTCTGGGCTATTGTGCCTATCAGATTGACGGCGGGTCTCCGTGCGCCGCTCTATGTTGACGCGCTCGTCTTCTATGCGCCGATCTTCCAGGACTTGCCGCTGATCTCGACGGGCTCGTGGATCAGACGAAGTCATTGGTGCTTTGTTGGGCTCCTGATCGCGTGGTTCTTGTTGTAGCCTTTGTGCTGGCTATCGCGGAGGGGATTGCATCGTTGGAGTAGCCCCCTCAGCACGGTCAACAGCCTAGGCCGTTGTTGTCGCTTGTGGCCTCCGTGATGGGCCCGCCCGCTGTGATACTTTCGCTTCAGCAAAGCCGATCAAACTCTGGATAGTGGCTCTCCACTCATCCATTCTATCAGCCGCTGGCAGGAACCTCAGTAGGAGTTGGGCCCGCACCATGGCTTCCGAAGCAGTGCTTAGCATGGATGACGAGGTAGACCGCAATGTCGCCCGACTCCTGGTAGTACTAGCAGGGCGGTGCCGTGTTCTCGCCGCTGTGAGCCGGCTACGACGGCAGTTCAGTTATGAGTAGGATGCGCCTGAGGGTGACGACCCCGATCGGCGCTCCGTCTTGGTTGTCCTGTCATGGGCCATGTGCGTGCCCCGTAACCGCGCCCGTAGCAGGGGAGGCTAGGGGGTCACGGCCCGCACCAGTGCGGGCATTGTCGCTGCGGCTGCACCTACTAGCGCAGCAGGGAGGTGGAGACTGAATGATCTCCCTGCCCGCGTCCTGTGGAACATGGCCGTCGGGATGTTGTTGATGTCGCCCTCCCCCGGCGTCTTCCATTTCCGCTTCGACCGCAGGGGCCATGATGACAGCGCCGCTTGCACTGGTCGTCTCACCTAGGGCACCCGCATCCCGCAACGCTGCCGCAATGCCTATGACATCAGTGGCTGCATGTGAGGGGGCCTTCGAAGAGGAAGGATGAGCCGATGCGTCAGGCTTCTTCTTGGGCGCCATGGATGATGAAGCTAATGATGAAAAAGACGATGGTGATGATTGACGCACTATTCACGACCTTGGATAGCGCAAGTGCCTCCCCCTACCTGGCGCGCCAAAGATGTCTTGGGTGTCACGGTCACCTATGGGGCCATGAGGCCCTTGTGGATCGGCAAGGGGGAGATCATGTTTCACAAAGAGAAGAAGCCATGGAACAACACGACGGTAGTGACGCTAGTGGTTGTTACCCAGGTTCGGCCCGCTGGGTAGCGTAAAACCCTACTCCTGCTTTAGTTGATTGAGTGGATGAACACAACTAGCATGCAACGCTCAAGCCTGGCAAGGGTGCCTCGGGGAGTGCAACTACGCGCGTACAAGTGTGCAGGAGTCCGAATCCTCCTCTCGTTTGCCATGGCCCTCCTTTTATAGCTCAAGGGGTAACCACAATGGCAAAACGGTCATTATCTAGTGATTAGATAGTTAACAGTGCTATCATACCTAACTCTGGCAGTTAGGAAAAAGCGCATTAAATGCACTGCTAGGTTTCATGCTGTGGATGAGGCCCGGCAAACCTACCGTGCCACTTAATCATCTCTTGCGCCTCTGGACGGGTGTTATTTGCATAAACCTTGTATTACAATTGGCCGCCACATGCTTAGCAAGGGCCACTTAATCATCTTGAGGGTTCGACACCGCATCGATAGGTGACTTGCGTCGCGGTGCGGTTCCCAATCCCGCCTGCATCCCTTGAAAATATCTGCCCGCCTCGAGAGTTTTTCTGTTTCATAACACACAGTTGTTATCTCCACACCGTGTGCGATGCACCATCATCCAAATTTTCAATAGCCCCGACATTTCACTCCCACGTTTTACTCCCGCGCAGTAGAATTTTCAGTAGCCACATCATTTCCTCAAACACACCCCCCTCCACACACAAAGACACACCAAACCTCCTCGGGCGCTCGCACACACACACAAACAAACAAACTCCTCCTCCCTCTCTCGAAACCCTAGCAAGGTCCCCGCCGCTGCCGCTGCCGCAAGGCCCCCATTGTCAACATCCGCCGATTTGCCCATGCAGCTTACCCACCGATCTCCATACCCAGGCCGCCCTGAGTTTCTTAGATGACTCCTGCCAAACGTCCCCTTTCCCACAGATGCCCATCCCCATCCCCACCCCCAACTCCCGAGCGTCGCAGCCTAAGCCCGGCTACGCTTCTCGTGGAGCTCGAGGAGAGACTAGCCCAAAAGAGGTGTAACGCGGTCTCTTCGCCCGACGTGGCCGAGGAAGCTAACGACCATTACTGGTCGCAGGCACTCAATCAGCGGGCTTCAGTATGTGGGTATATCACGGACACCGGCTACGACATCGAGGTCGTCGACAGCGACGGCCTGAGGCGGGCTATGTCACAGGTTAAGTGGCCCACCCCCAACCCCTCGGGTTCAACCGCCATCGATCTCATCCATGGCCCCGCCGCTGATCTCCTCTAGCTCGCTATCAAGAATTTACCATCCTACATCACCATCGAGACCCTTTTGTCATTTCTGAAGGACACGTTCTGTGACGCTGGCTTGGGATCCACAGCTTCCAAGTCAGACCTCATCAACGGCGACCACGAGGAGGGCACCCTCTCCGGCTCTTCCAAGGGGAAAGAGCCCATCTGCTCTTCCAAGGGGAAAGAGCCCATCTACGACATCAGGGAGGGCACCCTACAGCCGTGCTCTTCCCAAGGGGAAGGAGCCCATCTGCGACAACATGGAGCGCATCCAGGGTCCGTGGTGTTCCCACAGGAACGAGCCCATCTGTGACAAGTGAGGAAACCGATGATTTATTTTTGCCGTGCCTCTTCACAGGGGGGAACCCATGATTTGTTTTGTCGAGTTCCTTTTGTATTGTAGTGAGAATATGTCCATTTTTAATTGCTATATTTGGTTGTTTGTAGTATGCCTTGTTTATTTCAGTTGTTCACAATGTGATGCACTATATGTGCAATTATTTACTGTGCAGTACATTTCATCAATGCAGTTTTAAACATACCGATAGGAATGCATATATTTGCTTGTTGTTAAGCCTGTTATAGCTAGCATATGCCTCTTTTAAAGTTTTTTGGTTGTTCGGTTGTTTGTAGTTAGCATATGTCCTGTTTCAAATGCTATCTTTGGTTGTTCGTAGTATGCCTTGTTTATTCCAGTTATTCACAATGCGATGTTCTATATGTGCAAGTATGAACTGTGCAATTCAATTTCATCAATACCAGTTTCAACAATACCACTATGAATGACTATATTTGGTTGATGCATCTTGTAGTTAACACGCCTTTCCATTTTTATTTAACAATAACCAGTGTACTTAGACCGGCACAATACCAGTTTGAATGACTATGTTTGCTTGTTGTTAAATGTTAGGCCTGTTGCAGTTAACACACCTTTCCACTTGTTTTGCTTTACTAGCATGCTTAAACCTGCACACTAAAGCTATCTTTTGGAGATTATTTTGTCTGCCATGGATAATTTTGGTTGATGTTTAGCCTGTTGTGCTTAACATGCCTCTCGATGTACCTACACATGACAATTTTTGGAAGGACTATTGTTTTCCATCGAGGTTAGTTTCCCATGGCTTATATATACTCACTGTTCAGTATATCGGTAGCTGGTACCATCACTACAAAAAAAAGACACATTCATGACATTTTGGGCCGAACAAATTTTTTTCTGTCATGCTTATGACACTTCTATGACAATAATTGTGACAAAACCCAGTATCATCATAGATGTGGTGGGCTCCTACTTCTATTACAAAAATCATGACAGAAAATGGGCTTTTCATCCTGGGGAGGCCGGAGACGCACCTGCATGACATTCTTTTGGCTGTCCATGACGGAAAAAACCATGGTAGAAGCGAGAGCGAGGAAAATATTGGGGAGTTCCCGGTTACGTTGTGTGGTCGGGGCCGAGCGATGCACGGAGGGATTGCGTGTTTCTCTCATACACGTACGCATGTGGGTGCGAGGCGTTGGGCTCTAACTGAACCCGAGCGAAGCGTTCGCGTACTAAACCCGAGAGATTGCAGTGCATGCTACGCGTTACTGAACCCGAGCAATCGATCGATCCCTGGCTGTTAACTAAACTTGATCGAGCGATTCCTTCGCTATTGCTGCTAACTGAAGCCGATCGAACCTGCTGCATCTTGATGAATAGTGAGCGTTGTTGGGGGTTGGATGAACAGGACCCCGTGGTAGTAGAGGCAGTTGTCGTTGGATGAACAGAACCCCGATCGAGCCGGTTGGGGGTGGATGAACAGGACTCCATGGAGGGCTGGTTGAATAATAGCTAGTGGAGGGCTGGATGAATAGTATCCCATGGAGGGGTGGTTGAACCGTAGCCGATGGAGGAGCGGTGGAGGCTGGATGAACAGGAGCCCATGGATGAACAGTAGCTGGTGGAGGCAGGAGGGACACGCCGTGGATGAACAGTCGCAGGTGGAGGCTGGAGGAGGTCGACGGTGGATGAACAGTAGCCCGTGGAGGCCGGAGCGAGGCAGTACACGGTGGGTGAATAGTAGCCCGTGGAATCCCGTTTTGCGGTACGCCACACCCCTCCCGATGAACAGGACCCCCGTTTTGACCGTAGGAGGTCGAAGAGAAGTTTGTTTCCTCTGTTTTGCGGTACACCACACCCCTCCCGATCAACAAGTTCCCGTTTCGACCGTAGGAGGTCGAAAAGAAGTTCGTTTCCTCCATTTTGCGGTACGCCAGACCTCGTTTCGGTTGTTCCGTCCAAGACGGTTGGCTCCCGATGAACAGGACGCATTCCGTTGCTTCCCGATGAACACGACGACGCAGTTTCTCCGTTGCGAGCCAGCCGGTTAGCTGTAGATGAACAGGACGCCGTTGCTGCTCTCCGCTGCCCTCTCCATGTACATGAGCCCTGGTCGTACGTATGCACAAGTAGGCGATCGAGACCCCGCCCGTATGTACGTACGTGGCCGTATTTACTTTCTTGCACCCTGGTTGTACGTACCTGTACACATATTGACGGGACTGTGTGACATGCTACATTTGCGCCTCTACTACGACACGCGCCCGTCCTTACTCGGCCATGGTTCATCGCTGCAGCCTGCGGACAGACTGATCGACCAGTATGTACGTACACGTTCGCGACCAGACAGACAACCGTACGTACGGTTTGACTGGGTGCATCCCAGCTATCAGGGAGGTAAGGAGGCACTTCCTTGCGTGCGAAGATATAGCTAGTGGGTCCCAGATGTGAGGGGGAGAATCATATTTTTTGCCCGTAATATGGACGCACTTCCTTGCGTGCGAAGATGTAGCTGGTGGTCCCAGCAGTCAGCAGGGAAACATTTTTTTCACGAAATACGGTGGCCTGTCCGATGGTCCCTATTGTCAGGTGGAGGAATCATTATTTTGCGCATAATAAGGAGGCACTTCCTTGCTGCATCCGTGGACCAAGCTGTCAGCCTCTCCACATACAGTACTCTTCCGACGGAAGTCAGTCCTTGACCACATTGACCACGCCGCGCCTAGAGCACCAAGGTGGTGGACGATGGCGAGGCCTAGGAAGGGGATGACGCGGAGCCGGGGAAGATGCGGTAGTGGATGGCCACGCGGAGAGCAGTACGAGGGTTAACTGGTTCGGCTGCGGTGTGAGGCTGCCGTTGCCGCAGAATAACAGGGGTTGTGGGTGAGTAGATGGATGGCCTGGCCAGAGGTTGGAGTAGGGTGGGGCTGTCAAGACTGCGCGGCAGCAGAGCCGGCCACGGGAGGTAGGAGCAGGCAGCACGACCGATGCTTGTTTGGGCGGCTGGAGCAAGAGGACCAGAGGTTGAAGAAGCACTACGGCCATTGGATGGACATCGTACACTCACTGGAGCTAGAATCGTTCATATTGACTAAGTTGACAAAGCCGTCCGTCCGCGTCAGTTGGCCCACAAGTCAGCCTCCAACTATGGTGGGTCCTTGATAGCAGGGGGGGTTATTTATTTTTTTGTGCATAATATGGAGGCACTTCCTTCCATGCAAAGATATAGCTGGTGGGTCCGAGCTGTCAGCGAGAGGAACATTTTTTTCGCGAAATACAGAGGCCCTTCCGGTGGGTCCCTGCTGTCAGGTGGAGGAATCATTATTTTGCGCATAATAAGGAGTCACTTCCTTGTGTGCGGCCGTGGACCCAGCTGTCAACCTCTCCACGTACACTCGTCTTCCGATGGATGTCGTTCGTTGACCATGTTGACTGTGCCGCACCGAGAGCACCAGGGCGGTGGATGACGGCGAGGCCTAGGAAGGGAACAACCCGGAGCCAGGGAAGACTCGGCAGTGGTTGCCCACGCGGTGGGGAGTACAAGGGTTTACTGGTTCGGCTGCCATTGCCAGAAAATAACAGGAGGTGTGGGTGAGTAGAGGAATCGCCTGGCCAGCGATGGACTAGGGTGGGGCGGTGCGGCCTGTGTGGCAGCACAGCCGTACATGGGAGGCGGGAGCAGGCAGTCCCACAGGCGCTGGTTTGGGCAGCTGGAAAAAGAAGATCAGATATTGAAGAAGTAGCACGGCCGTTGGATTAACATCTAACGGTCACTGCTGCTAGAATCGTTTGTGGACTAAGTTGACAAAGCCTTTCGTACACGTCAACCTAGTAGACCCACAAGTCAGCCTCCAAATCTGTACCAAACAGCATACAACCCAAAATTTCTAGCTAGATTCAAATTAATTCAAAAACTAAACACACCTTAATTTAAATCCAATGAAATTTTACCTGCACAAAAACAATGAAATTTAAAATATCAAAATCTGAAAGAAAAAAGTATTTTGGAACTAATTGCATGTTTGTTGTATTTTGTCATTTTACAACCCATTTGTTATTACTTATAGCCCATTTCTTATTACTTATAGCCCATTTTCCGGGCAATCCCGAATGCATCCCTCCTCGTCTTGAAGGATTTCCAGCCCAGCAGGGTGTAGAAAAGCAAGTAGGCCTATGTTGGTTATTCTGCAAAAAACAAAATAGTTGTGCTAGCCATTTTCAGAAAGGAAAAAAAACTGGGCTGGTCATGTGGTAAACATATGAAATAAAAGTCTAGGCTAGACGGGCCACAGCTCCTGCAAAACCTAGTTGATACCCTTCTCCGTCCCGAAAAAGAACACTGCGCGCGCTACTGGGTCCCGAGTGTCTGCCGCTCCTTGTGCAGTTATCTCGCTTATTGACTACGTTGATAGTGGCGTGCGACCCAGATGTCAGGAAACCATCAGGAGGAACCCTTTGTTTCTCTTGTAATAAAGGAGGCACTTGCTTGCCTACTGCCATGATCCTGGTGGGTCCCTACTGTCATCCTCACCATGTACAGTCATCTCCTTACTCCTCTTAGTTGTTGACCATGTTAACAACACCGGAGGGTGGCGCCGCGGCGAGTGAACCAAGGCAGAGGATGATGGTGAGGCCTCGGACGGGAACGGACAAGAGCCAGGGAAGATCCACAGAGTTTTAGGGTGCTATGTGGCAATGATGCGTGTGCGGCAGCACAACCACCCGTGGGAGGCAGGAGCAGGCTGTCCCGCCGGCGCTGGTTTGGCTTTGGCGGCTGAAGGAAGAAGAGACTGAAGAAACATGATAGAGTTGAATGTCAATCCAACAGTCAAGGTTGGCACAATCATTTGTTGACTAAGCCGACACCTAGCATACTTTTTATATATAGGAAGAAAAGAAAAACTGGGCTCGTTTGTCTAATAACATTCCTGAAACTACGACCGTTCGATCTTGCATCACAGCTACAACTACGAGGAAAATGCGTTTCTCTGCCGTCTTCCTCCCAAGGAAAGTTCGCCACATAAGTGACTAGCACCCTTGGTTTTCAACCGGGAGATCGCGGGTTCGAGTCCCAGGAACCCTCAATTTTGTCCTCCTTCCGTCCTCGCAAAAAAATGAAAATGAAAGACTTGAGAAGGCATACAGAACAAGCTAGTGTACCAGTAAAGACACGTTGCCGAGTTTCAGAAAAAAAGAGAGACGTGCTCCTGTAGCTGGTTCGAATCCAAACCTAGACTATGACTATATATGGTGCTATGCTACTCTGCAAGTAATGAAACTGTCATATCCAAGGTTCGCTTCTCCTCTCCCCTACTTACTCTGCCTAGCATGAGAAGCTCTGGTCGCAGCAACCATGTCCGCTGGTGGCTCGTCCACCTGCTCATCAGCACGCAACAACCAGATATGCGCCAAGGCATCACCCGTGCCATCGCATGTGGGTCTCATCACACCCCCGCCGGCACACGCACCGCAGCCGGTTGCTCATTGGAACCCGCTGTTATTGGTGTGGTGCCACTACTGCAAATCATGCAGAGTCGTCCGTCACGTTTCCACCACAATCCTCAACCCTGGCCAAGTCTTTTACAAATGCCCGAATCATGGGGTAATAATATGTTTAAGTGTTGTTCTGCTGCTTTCAGTTGCTTATTTTTTTAATAGTTTGGTTGATGATCTTCCAATGTGATTCATGCAGAAAAGGGAAGATTCGTGTGATTTGTATTTCTGGGAAGTTGCTGACGTCGGGGAATGCAACTACTCTAATTATTTGGTTAGCTGAGGAATCCCAATACCAGCAGGTTGGGGTGTTGGACAAGTAACTGAAGGGACGGCAAAAGAGGAAGATGCAAAGCAGAAGGTTAAAGATGTAGTTCCTCTGATCATGGCCAAGCAACAGCTACTGAACGGCCTTGACAGTAATGAGGAGATGAAAGAGCTTGTGAAGATAATGGGAAAATCGATTGCTCTACAGGATGATTATCTCTTTATTTGCAATGTGTGTAGCACTCGTGATGTATTCAGTGGCTATGACATGAGCACTTCGCTGAAACTAGTAATGAATGAAACCTGTTTAGTAGGCTGAGCATAGTATTGTGAACATCTGATGATTTCTATTAACGGAAATCGGGGGGGTATCCCCTTTTGCTCATAAATATATAAATAGCAGAGGCCCTTTTGCTAATAAATAAATAAAATAGCAGAGGCCCTGACGGGTCAGCTTTGTTCCCATTCGAAGACGTCGAGCAAATTGCAGTCCAACAACAAACTATGTCATCAAATACAAGTTTCACAGCCAAATATGAGTACAACTAAACAACAACGTCATCATGTTTTAGTCGGCATACAATCACCACACAAATCAACATACATAATAAGTGATGTTCTCACAGCAAAATACTAAACAATAACTTCATCAGGTTTTAGTTGTCATAGCAAACACAATTTCACATAGTAGATAAAAAAACGTCTTCTGACAGGCAAATACGACAAAACCAATCTAATCATCATCCGCAGCAACAGCGTCAACATCTACGCCATGTGTATCAGTCTGAATAGTAATTCCTCCCAGTGTCATGTTCTTCTTCATCCTCAGTGTCCTTGAACATTGGCTTCTTATTGCTCAACTCTCGTATGTCCAAAGCCTGTCAGGCAATCTTTTCGCTAGCGTCATTGACGTGATGGTTCTCAAAGATATTAGGAACATCTGTGGAATCTTCTACATCAGGAGCAGTGTAAGCATCATCTTGTTGTGCAACTTCATGAAATGAAGTCCTTTGCTCAAACCTTTGCAATACTCTCAAGTCATCGCTACGTGCAAATGTGTCTTCCAAGAAAAATATATGTGTTGCTTGATTTGCCAAAATAAAAGGCTCGTAGGTCTGGTATGCCGCCTTGACATTGGTGGATTTGAAATAATCATCAGCTCTACGTTTTGCGATCCTAGAAAACAGGTTATACCAACGACAGCACAACAAAACCACACACCGATGAACCTCGAAGCTGTAGATATACTGAAACTGAACAATGTCTGTTATGTTAGCATACATTTTAGTTGTCTCTTTGCCGTATCTGTGCTCGTGATGGCATTGTTTTGTCTCTTCCTGCATTCGTCGCGTGCAAGGGTGTTGTAGCGCACACCTCCAACAACGCAAGATTCTTAATGTCTTACCCAAGTATCAGGACCCATTGCTAGTGCGTAAAGGGCATCATTAACTGCCTGCCCATCCTCCCGATTCTTCTTAACCTATGGTTAGAAAATAGACAAGTTGATCATCTTATGTAGTCAATATATTAAAAACTGACAGTGCAATTCAAAATCTTACATGGCTCTTGAACCATTTCACAAATCCTGCCATAACCGGTTTGTCAATGTTTCTTGGATTTTGCGGTAGTAACTCCTTTTTGTAGATGCTGCACAACATAGTGATCGCGGCAAACATCTAAATATATAAGAATGTGTTGCACGTTTAGTAGATTATGATGTATAAGCTGCAGTACTTAGCACTTACTCGATATAAGGTAGAATCTCAGGACAGTTATTCAACACATACCAAACCATTTTGTCCAAATCTTTAGGTTTGTCATCTTGTCGACTCTTCCCTGTAACTCGAACAGAACAATCGAAAACATTGAGCCCGGGATTGTCTTCACCCACCTCTTTGCTAAGCTGATCAGATGTTTCAATGTATTTTGAGCAGAATGTCAATGCTTCTGTAGCAATGTAGGCCTCTGCAATGGAACCCTCGAGTCTAGCTCTATTCCTAACATAGCCCTTGAAAGTGCCTAGCCACCTTTCAATAGGGTACATCCAGCCATACTGTACTGGACCTCTAAGTAGTGCCTCATCAGGTAGATGAACAGCCAAATGCACCATCACATCAAAGAAGGCTGGAGGATATATCTTCTCAAGGTCGCATAGGATAGTTGGTATCTTGTCTCTAAGATGCTCCAAAGCATCTATCCTGATATTTCTACTGCAGAGTTCCCTGAAGAATTGTCCCAACTCTGCAACTGCTCTGTATAAGTTAGGGCGGCCCAATCCTCTAAGGATAATAGGTAAAACCCTTTAAAGTAGGACGTGGCAGTCATGAGTTTTCAACCCATGTACCTTGTTTCCATCTGCACCGACTCTCCTTTCAGGGTTGGAAGCAAATCCATGTGGGATTCTCACACGTGACAGGACCTCGTAGAATTATTTTCTTTTTACCTTGTCCAAGACATACACAGCTGGTGCCATATCCCGTGGTTTAACTTCATCTTCCACCTGCAAATCATTTCTGATACCCAGGTGTGTCAAATCAATCCTAGATTTTAAGGTATCTTTCGTCTTGCTTTCAATATTAAGAAGGGTGCCGATAATGTTGTCACATATATTTTTCTTGATGTGCATCACATCAAGATTATGCCCCAGATCCAAATCTTTCCAATACTCCAAGTCCCACAAAGTGGACCTGCGGGTAAACAATAATCTCTCTTATACCCTGCCACGCTTCCATTTCCCGCTACCATTATCATGATGGTTTCCTAGTGTAATATTCATGACCTTCTCGAATTCCACTTGCAACTCATTGGCGGTGAGCCTCTTTGGCACATCACGATTTTCATGCTTTGCATTGAACACATGTCTTCGGTATTTTGTAGGACACGTCTTGTCCTTGGCAAGGAAACTGCAGTGTCCAATGTAACAGATCTTGCTAAGTATTGCGTATGAAAGCGGATTCCTGTCACAGTGAACACATGCAATGTAACCATGTGTCGTTAGCCCTGACACACACTGCTGCAGGATGCTGCTAACGCGACACTAGAATCAAAGACCCTTTGACGAAACTGTGCGCGATGCATTAATCGCAAATGGTGATGAAAAAAAACCGTCAAAAAGGTGCAAAACGTTTGCGATGGCGGAGCCATCAAACACGGTTCAGATTTTAGTTGTGTGTGCGATGCAGGGCACACGGTAAATTCATTCAAACTGTTTGCGATGAGGCAGAACTACAGAAATGGGCAGCCATATCAATGTGTGTGCGATATACGGCATACAGTTCACTCCGCTGAACTGTTTGCTATTAGGGAGTGCAACAGAAACTGTTCGCCAGATCAAGGTGTGTGTGATATACGACATACGGTTCACTCGGACGAACTATTTTCGATTAGGGAACACAACAGAAACGGTTCAACTTAATAAGATGTGTGTGATACATCGCAAATGGCCGACTCAGATGAACTGTTTGCGAAGAGAAATTACAACACAGACGGTTAATACAGTTAGTTCTTGTGCGATTCTCTGTGTACTAAAAACTTTGAAAAATGCAAACTAGTTGCTTGCGGTGGCTAGGAGTATCGCACAAAATGCGTCTGTGAGTACTCGTGTGCGATGATTAGTAAGTTACACATAAATAACATGTGGCACCGCATATGGTATTCGGGTTGTGTGTGTGCTCCACTTAGTCTTCCCACACTCCTGCGAATGCTTCCCGCGCTCCACATGGGTGAATTGTAAAATCCATGCCTCTTCCCTCATCGGTTTCCCGCCACCAGCTAATGGCTTGCTGCATATAACCCAGGCGGAAATGCAGCCTCGCGACACTCTGCGCAGATCTAGTCCTCACCCATCTATCATTTGCAATTCCAAGCATGCCAGGAAACGACCAAAGCTTCGACGTCAACCCCAACCTGCATTACATCTTTGGCGAGGAGAACGAGCCGGAGTAGGTCAGGGAGCAAGAGCTTCATCGGCCGGTGCAGGCACCATGGCCCATCGGCAGCGATACTGGCATGACAGTCCTTGGGCGCACAATCGAGGTATTGCAAAGGAGGTGTGATGAGCCATTTGCCATCCACCGTGCAAAAGATCCAGCGCTGCTCGGCGGCATGATCAATGACCCACCCGAAGAGCCGCCGTCACCAGTGCTCATTGAGAGCCAGATGCCCCGCAAGGAATGGGCAGAGGACCTCTGTGATCCAGTCAAGAAACAGGCAGCCCGCAGCGTCATCATTGCCCACGGCAGCCGTGTCAACCTCGATCCCGATGATGTGGTGGCCAGGCTCGAGTGCATCCTTGGCGGAGTTGACGTCCCCGACGAAGTAGAACATCGCCAACGTGATATCTTGAGGATGTAGGTGATGGACGAAATTTGCTACCAGGCCAGAGACATGGAAATGGAGCTGTTCCACGGAGATATCATGCACGCGATTGCACGCTGTCAAGCTCTTCTGGAAGAGGCCCAGCAGCCCTAAGAGCCTCCCAGCGCCAGCGGCTCCGTAGGTGGAGGCGGGTCGGGAAACATGGAGTGAACGGCTGCAAGGGTGCTATGCTGATCATGGAGTCCGAGAGGACCGTCGTCGGAAGGCCGCCAACTCAGCCTTTTAGCCTTTATTTTATTATAATTGTATGCATATGTAGGTCGTGAGTGTTCTGGGCCTTGCCGCATGTGGCATTTTAAATTATCCTAAATATGTAAGAGAATTATTAACCGTTTCCATTGTAAATTTGCTTCAACGGTGAGCAGAGCGCGCACAGAGATGCCAGAGCGGAGCGCGCCGCGGCCGCCTCAATGGCGAGCAAAACACGCGGACGGACGCGAGCAGAGCGCGCCACGGCCGTCTCAACGGCGAGCAACCACATGGTCAACCTTCTGCCATCAATAAATTTTGACCTTGTTTCTCGTCACATTGTAGATTACAACGCAATAAGTAATTGCAAATATGTTCACACCTATCAAACTAATATGTGTTCCCACTTAGCACCGGGCTATAAAAACTACCCACTCGAAAATTACTTCACAGATCCTCTCCTCATCACCCACGAAACTGGTCTTTCCTGTCAAGTCGTTCCGCCATGACTGGTAGGAGGAGTTTCGAGTGGACATATAACCAGGTAGCACAGACCAAGGCCATGAAAGCACTAGAGAGGTCCCGCCGCGGAGCGGCAACCGCAGCAGAGATGTCCCGACGCACCGCGGAGCCCTCGAACGAGCTCTCGTGGGCACGCGAGGGCTCTCACAAGCACACTCGCCGCGCCGGCTATCGCGACGAGCTGGCATTCCTGAAATCCTTGGCAGGCAACGACGGCATTCTCTCTGGCCTCATTAAGAAGCAGGAGTTGGTCGACGGCTTGATGAAGCTGCTCGAGATCAACAATGCCTCGGTTGACAAGGCGACCGGCCTCGTCGAGAAACTCATGGGTGACAATGCGAAGCTCCTCAAGGCGCTTGCCGAGAAGGAGGAGGAGGCCGCCGGCTAGAAGATGCTGCATGAGCAGAGCAGTGCCTCGGGGATGACGCTGACAGCGGTTGTCGAGGAACTGATGGGTGACTTGAGGAAGCTCCGGATCGAGCGCGAGCAGGAGGTGGAGGAATCTGTGGCTGCTTTGAACCAAAGTCGTGAGGAATTGAAGAAGGAGCTGGCGGATGTTGTAGCCTGGTGATCCATCGACGAGTAGAGACAGTAGCGACCCAAATCATTGTCTGCGATTTCCTTCTTCTCTTGCCCCCGTGTCTTCTGGTCTTTTCCACATGTGGCATTTTAAATTATCCGGAATATGTAAGACAATTATTATATGTGTCATTGTAAATTTGTCATCCTATTATTCGTTGCCATTTTATTTGTCGTCGATTATCCGTTGCCCTATGTGGCAATTTAAATTAGGCCAGAATACGAGTTGAAAACATGAACAAAGCAAATGATGCCATGGGTTCATAAGCAAACACCCTCCGTCCAGGTGCTTTAATTAACCCATTAATGGAGAAGTTGTGAGCGAGCCGGGCGGCGGCTGGTGCATTGAGGTCAAAGAGCTGTTTCCCGATGAGCATGGGCGGCCTTGCTGCTCGGACGTGTCCCGTCGAGCCTGCGAGGTGGACGGGATGCACGCGTCCCATTAAGCCTGCGCGGCGGACTGCTCGCACCCGTCCCGTCGAGCCTGCACGGTGGACTTCTCGCGCTCGTCCCGTCTAATCAAACAGCTACGCGCACGCCATCGAGTATGGTTAAATTTTGACACGGTTCATATAATACAACCGTTTGCGCTATTAACATGTCAGCTATTTGTTTCAAAGAGGACTTCATTGCCTATTAATGTGTGCGCCTTGTCTCAAATTGGATGATTTTTTACCACGGCATATATGTGCCATGTCATGAAACCATGCCAAGTTTCATGTTTTTTGGGTGAGTTTTTGATTTTACTGGGATTTAAAAATCAAGATTCTCAATGTTTCAGGACGACCAGAAGTTTGTAATTCATTCCCATTCCTTAAATCAGACCTAAACATGCACCCAATGACACATGTACGATTTCCCACCCATTTTGCTTCAATAGAGCATGTGCTTGTAGTTTAAATTTGAATTATGGACTACATTAAATGCCTGGAAAACTTAATTAATATATACAATGGCCAAACGAACCCTGAAAAGTTTCAAATTTTAGCACGACACTCCTGTTATTCTATGTTTCCTGTAGAAAACAAAGTTCAAGGCGAGAGGAGGCAGCGACTATCGTTTCGCCCACAAGAGGGGCATATTTTCCTACCGGAACCACGAGGGTTGCGACATGCTCCGGTTTGTAAGAGGCTTGAAATATTGCTTCACCCAAATTGGCCAATTATATGTACCATGTAGTGACAATTCATGATTTCCTCGTGTGTTTTGGATTTACAGAGATTTAAAAACCGAGATTCGCAAAGTTTGTGGCCAAGCCAGGATGGCGAGACGGTTGAATTCATTCCCATTCGTTCCATGGAACCTAAACATGCACCCCAAGGACACATGTACATTTTTTCTAGCCATTTTTGTGCACTAGAGCATGTATTTGTAGTTCGGATTTTAATTATGGACATTACATGCCTAGAAAACAATTAATGAATAAAAAAGGTCAAACGTGCCCTGAATAATTTCAAAGTTCAGCACGAATCTCCTGTTGTACCGTGTTGCGTGTAGAAGAAAATACGAGGCTAGAAGAGGGAGCGATTATCGTTTGGCCCACAAGGGGAACATGTTTCGCTATCGGAACCATGAGGGTTCTTTGAGAGAAGCTTCGGTTTGTTAGAGGCTTGTATTAAAACTTGAGCCGAAATGGACGAAAAAATTCCTCGACATATATGTGCCATGTCGTGACACCATGCCAAGTTTCACGACTTTTGGGTGAGATTTGGATTTACGGGGATTTAAACACCGAGATTATTCTCACAAAATTCTTTCAAATAGCACACGGTTCACTCACGAAAGCCGTGTGCCTACCAAACCGTGGCCGATGCCCCCTCCCCCCTGCTGCACGCGCGATCTGAGTCGTGCGTTATGATTGGCCAGAACCCAAACCCCACGGACCGTACGTCTGCACCGTTGGATGCTCCCAGATTGAACGGCAACCCTCAGCCCTTTCGACAGCACATGCAGTACATGGGTAAGCACTGTGCACATGCGTTGTGCTAGCTCACGCTTCCTTCTCTACTACGTTTTCTAAACAGGCTACCGTTTCCCGCAACTCCTCTCATCGGTTTCCCGCCTCTTCTCCCATTGTTTTCCCGCTACCAGTGTCAGTGCTCATTGAAGGCTAGGCGGCGACACACCGGCCATGTAAATATCGCACACAGTTTCTAAAAGCACAAATGTGTGTGATAGGAGGGAGTAGGTCCCATAGGGTGACCAGCGTGAAACGCCTTAATGGCAAGGAGGCCATTCCTATCAGCAAGGGGCGGCTTCCCACCCACTAGCCGAGTCAAATAGAACGCAGAAGTTAAGCGTGCTCGGGCTGGAGTAGTCCCAGGATGGGTGACCCGGTGGGAAGTTGCATATCTCAAACTTCATTTAAATGCCATGGCACGGTCATTATAGAGATAAATATCTCTATAGTGACCTATCATGGCAATTATGTAAACCTTGGGATCCTTGTTTTGCTAATTTGTAGACTATGTTTTTATTGGTTATTTTTTGCTCTAAGAAAATAAAGAATGGCTGACTTGACATGTCATGGCGATTATATAAACCTTTTTCAGGTCGCATGCAGGGTATAGGGGGCAGGGTGTTCTTATCGAGCATGTCTCCCTTGTGCGGCTTATAGACGCTGCACATATCTGTGGGCTCCCCTAGGTATATATATTATCCTTTACCGACAATGAGGGGGGCCCACACAATCTATCCCTTTGACCCCACAACGAGAAGGGTTTTACCATGATGGTTTCCTATTGATACTAGTAAGGTACACGTGCATTGCACGCATGAGATTTGGTAACCATATTATGAATAAATGCCACTCTATAGCATGTAAGCTTTGAGTCATATATGCATGATGTAGATGTTCGTTTAATTCTTATAGTTCATCTCATTCAAAATCAGTTAGTTTTATAAAAAATCTATTTTAAGATTCATGGAATTATGCATTGTAAAGCATAAAGTAAAAACAAATAGTGATAATTCATTAAGAAAAAAGTTTGGGCAATTAAGATATGGAAGATTCTAGAACAAAGGAGAAGTGCTTGTGTTTTGAGGTTTGTGCATTATGCTTAAGTTCAACCATGGAGTCTTCTAGATTGTACATGTGGCAGAATCTGGTGGAATGTAGATGATATCCAACGGCCAGTAGTGCTCGGATTTGCCATCTCTGTACTGCCGGATTGGCTTCATCCAACGACCAACTTTCAAAGTTATTCGCACACTATATAGGGGTGTAGATGTGTGCCATGCTAGACCAAATAAAGTTTTAGCGCATGGTGGGACGACCACCCCCCCCCCCCCCCCGCCCCGCCGCCGCCTCGACGTTGGGAAACCGACATCGTTCGTATTGAACCAAGCTTGGAGTCGGGTACGGTGTTTGGTTTGTAATGTAGTTGGTGGCCCATCGAAGTTGTGCATTCGGGATTTAAACACATCACACACACCGTACCCATACATATTTTTGGGCCGCATGCAGTGTCTACGGGGTCTTCTGATCGACCACGTCTCCCTTGTGCGGTTTTTTGTGACGACACGCATATCTGTGGGATCCCCGAGTGTATATATATCATCCCTTTGACTGATAACGAGGGGTATGTGTTAGCCATGAATGGATTCCTCCTAGTTCGTGTTAGGGCCAGTCACCATCACATGTCACACAACCAAAGCTCGAGCTCATGCGTTGTTAGGATTCCCTCCTACATGCTCGGATTGCTGGGTTCGACCTACATCGTACCATGCATATCTCGTCCTTAACTACCTTGCCTTCATGGTTGTTGTCTGTATCGAGAGGTAGGCACCACATCTAAATTGTACATTATTCTATATTGAAAACACACATCACCCCTTCCCAACGTACATCATTTTTGGCCGCATGCAAGAGGTGCTAGTTTTGTTGTCCCTCTCGTGCGATTTTTATGATGGTTCAATCTATTGCCCAAGCGGTTTATCGACAACAACAGTTGTCGTTTGACCAAACGATAGATTCATTGGTCTGTCTTATGGTAGGTCAAGGCGACATGCATGTATGACCAAAGTATCATTACGTGCATCCGCCCCGCTGACACGAAGTGGGAGGTGGTGGGCCAAGCATGCTAGATAGCTACGACATTATGTCATTATAGATATATCCAAGGGTGCTTTCGGGTTTGCGAGGCAGGCGCCACCAAAGTTATGCATTGTGTATTTAAAGTTTTAAACACCACACCCAATATTCCTACATATATTTGGCCACTTCCAAGTGGTTCTTGACTTCTAGCCCCTGTCATCGATCTTCGACAACGCGCCCAACCGTGGGCCCGTGCGGTCAAACTTGTGCATTGGAATTTTGAACATCACACACCACCCTTTTCACTCAGATATATTTGGGCCACATGCTGGTGTGGTTGTCTTCTGACCCTCTCTAATGTTTTTTTGCTTCAAAGACTCTAATGACGCTCAACGGACACGGGTATAATGTCTTAACCATGTGCGATGCAAGTGCACTGTGAATCACGACGACTGCGCAAGCGCGAGCAAAGGTGGAGGTACCGACTCAATCGTGTGCGATGCAAGTGCGCTGTAAAATCACCACGGCTGCACAAGCGCGAGCAAAGGGTGGAGGTACTGGCTTAACCGTGTGCGATGCAAGTGTGCTGTCAAATCACCACCTACGCAAGCTAAAGGCGGATAAGTTTATTTAGAAATTAGGATGAACCGTGTGCGATAGACCAACTAGCTAGAAATATAAAAACAAACTACATGCCTTGAGCGTTGCAAAAATCAGCGGTTCTGCCACTTTTCCTTATTATCATAAACGCATATTCTTATTGGACGGTGCGTGATATTGGGCACTCCCGCCCCACATTAATTCCTTTTACCCAAAATTTAGTAGCCGTCGTACTACAACCGGCACCCACACTCCTCCAGCACCGACCTTATAGTAAATTTGCAGTAGCCGAGGCATTTGAACCGTCGCCCTCCCTCGTCCACCACCATCTCCACCCACCATTACTAAAATTTTCAGTAGCCATGGCGTATCCTCAAACACCACCCCCTCCATAGTGCCCCCACCCCCTCCCCCCTCGAACCCTAGCTCGCGGCCGCCACCGGCGCCGCCGCCAACCCCTGCCGGTCTGCCCGTTCCTCCTAGCTTAGATAATAAAGTTCAGGTTACCCAGCGATTCCCATACCGTCACCCCACTCCCCCAAGTTTTTGGATGAGGCATGCGGTGTCCCTCCCCGCCAGATCCACATCCCCTGCTCTAGAATGTGGCAGCCTAAGCTCGACCACGTATCCCGGGGAGCCCGACGAGCATTCGGCCAAGAAGAGGTTTATCATGGCCTCTTCGGCGAACGTTGGCGAGGTGGCCGTCGTTCGCCCCGACCTGTCGATCCCGGAGCAACCCGTCGCCGCGGAAGCGGCGAAGACATTGACTATATTGCCATGCTGAAGGCTTCATCTCAATGGGCTAGCGTATTACTGTATCTCGAGAAAGCTGGTTACGACATCAAGCTCATCGACTGTGACGGCTTCACGTGGGCCATGTCACAGGTTAAGTGGTCCATCCCCAACCCCTTTGGTTCAACCACCGTCGATCTATTCGACGGCCCTGCCGCTGATCTCCTCCGCCAAGAGGTCAAGGATTTGCGATCCTTATACGCCATCGAGCCCATTTTGTCATTTCTGAAGGACACATTCTACGGCGGCGGCTTGGGATCCTCAATTGCCAAGTCAGATCTCATTGACCATGACCACGACAACGAGGAGGGCACCCACGAAGGTTCTTCCAAGGTGAAATAGCCCATCTGTGATGTCAGAGAGCGTACCATGGGTCTATGCTCTTCCAACTTGAAGGATCCCGTCCATGACATATGAGGCAACATCCTATCAGCAAATCTTACCTTTTCTAGCTTGCCAACCCGTACCAATTTTTGTAGTAGCATTTGTTGTGCGGTGCGTTAACTATGTCGTGCTTAATCATTTTAGTTATGTAAAAATGTAGTGTTCAATAGGGCTATGTGATGTTTAAGTATGAATTGTCCACTTCAGTTTCACGAATGGCTATATTTGGTTGTTTATAGTGAGTAGATGTCGTGTTTATCTGTATTTGGTTGTTAGGTTTGTTGCAGTGAGCATTTTTTAGTTATCGAGCAGATGCCTTGTTTATATGTATTTGGTTCTTAGTTTGGTTGCAGTGAGCATTTGTCCAGTTATCAAGCAGATGCCTTGTTTAACTGTATTCGTGGTTGAACCTATATTTGTAATAAACATGGTTGGATATGAAATAAGCGATTGCCTACTTTGAAATTCAAAACATGTGATATCTAAATTAGGGATTACACTGCACACGGTTTGCGAAAGCGAAACGTCTGCGATAGATGTGGTGATCAGACACGTTTCTAGGATCCACTACGTGTGCGATCAATCTCCACTGCACACACAATCACACACGACATCCTCTTGAAAACTGTTTGCATTAGGCCACCATGCACAAATGTTTACCACATAAAAACTGTGTGTGATGGACAACCTTTGCCACATAGTTTCTTCTATGCACCACGTGTGATGAACTCAATAATGCAAACGATGAAATTGTTAATATCGTGTGCAATGGCAACGCTATCACTAACGATTTAACGGGGAAAATTGTGTGTGATGTACCTGCGAAGGGAAACGTTTTCCTTGGAGCGACTGTGTGGGACGTACATACGAATTGAAACGTTTAGAGGGAACTGACTGTGTGGGATGTACTTACGACTGGAAACGATTTCGCCTGTATAATTGTATTTTTTACCACTACTGTACGTATAACCGTATTTGAGCACTCGCCGGTCACACATGACCTCATTTTGTTGAGCGTGTGTGCCAGGAGGGCATATCCCCGACTGTTTCTAGGTCGTGTGGGAAGGACCCCCTATCGCAGTCACTCACTTGGCGACGGTTCCGAATGTCATCGCGGAAAGGGGTTAAAAACCGGTTGTATAGCACCGACTCGTACCAGTGATAGTGCCCAAAGCCGGATAATCATGGATGCACCAAATTATAACAGCACACAGAAAGAAATCAGCTGGTGGGCTGCTAAATAGGTCTCGAGTGAGAACACCCCTCCATAGTTGTTGAAGTTCCTCCACAAGGGGCTCCATGAATAAATCAAAATCCTTTCTAGGACTTTTTGGACCTGGGATGAGCAAGGCCATCATGTAGTTTGATCCTTTGGCGCAGACATTTGGAGGCATGTTGTAAGGGATAACAAGCACTGGCCACATGCTATATGTGGCGCTCTGGTGGCAAATGAGTTAAATCCATCTGAAGGTAAACCAAGTCTAATGTTTCTCGGGACAACATCAAACCTTTTGTTTTTCTAATTGAAGCTTTTCCAGTCACTACCATGAGATAGATGGCATTACATTCTGATCTTTGTACTCCTGGTTCCTAGAATGCCACAGTACATCCTCTCTTGTTTCAGCATCATGAAACAACCTCTGCAATCTTGGTATAATTGGAAAATGTCTCAGAACATTATGAGGAATCCTCTTCACAGCATCGCCAGCTTTCCATCTTGATGATTTGGATTTTGGGCATTCACTTAAGTTGGCATAATCCTTCCGGAATAGAACACAATTATTCTTACAAACATGGATCATATCATATCCAATTCCAACTGCACAAAGGAAATTCTTCATTTTACTGTAGGTGTGTGGCAGCTCAGACACATGTGGGAAAGATTCGAAGAAGCCAACATCGCATCGAATGATTTGTTGGTCATCCGCTGAGATGTCTTCACCTGAAGAAAGGTGAACATAGCTAAGAATACTGACAACTTATTTCCTGGGGTGACAGCCACGTTGCATTGTTCCAACATGCGGGCCCAATGTTTTTCTTCTGTAGGTGAAAGTTCACGAAATGCACGAGCATTTCGTAGCATTGTTTCAATGTTGGTCAAACTCACTGGCTCCGCCACCACCACTTCCTCCTCCTCTTCCACCTGAGCATCAGGCAGATCAAGATGGTGATCTGCTGCTTCCACATAGTCAGTAACATTGACGTTCACAGCTTCACCATGATGAACCCACCTAGTATATGTGACCTACATCCCATACAAGTGTAGATGATTTTGCACAGTTGACTGGGGTCTTGTAACTGAATTCATACAACTGCTACACGGGCAGAGCACATCTGATTTCAGACCATCGTACTTAGCTTTGATAAAGTTCATGAAGTTTTCAACCCCCTCGAAATATGCAGTGGAGAATCTTCGAGCTGAAGTTATCCAAGTCCTGTCCATCTCTTAAACATACAAATTAGTTCTTCTACTAGATATTATAGGAAAAACATATATGCTTTTTTATGAAGTCCAAAAAAATATCTAGGTCGATGTCTGAAGCTATGGAAAGATATTTGGACAAGTAGAACTAAGTAATGAAATATATGTAAAGCTAATTTAGCAAACAGATTTGAGTGCTAAATTATGGCAGGTTGTTTCAGCAGTCAATGAGGCCGAGCACACAGCCATCGAAGGCCATCTCAGCAACAAAGATCGAGTATAAAACGGTGTAGAGCTATTTCACCTAACAGATTGGCTATTAGACCATGGCAATCTACGCCAGAATAAATATATGGCAAGATTATTTAGCAACTAATCGGGCGTGGCATGCCATCTCAGCTAAGCAGATTGAGTGCAGAACAGGGCAAGGAAGCTTCTTAAGCAGAGCATGTTGACTGTAAATTACTTCGGCAAAGGGTTAGATTAACAGCGTCTATCAGCTAACATTCAGCGCTACTCCGACATGCATGGGGCCTCAGTCTAAAATGCACGCACTGTGGGAGAAGCTGGCCGCCGTGCATCTCCACAAGAACGTCGCCGGCGGTGGCGGCGCGGCGAGAGGACGGCAGTCAATGAGAGCCAATGGAGTGGAGGGGGGCTTTGGCAGAGCGAATGGAGTGGAGGGGCCAGGGGGGTTTGGGGAATATTATTGTCTAGTTGGCCGAAGGGCGGTTGAATTTGGGATTTGGGGGGGATTTTCACGCGGTGGGCAGGGGAGTTTGGCGCATGGTCGGTTTCTCCAAGTGCAGCCCCATGTGTCAGTGAAGAGGCAAGCCGAAGTGCATTCCGTTTGCGTGAGCCGTGTGCAGGACTGACCGTGTGTGGGGTGCAATGCGACCGCGATAGGCGTGTTGTGAGTGTACCGCCTTTTTTCCTTTTAAACTTGGTGCTTCGCCCCCTAAAAAAACTTGGTGCTTCGCGCGATCCATCGATACTACTACTAGTAATCCAATAATCCCGACTAAAATGGCGCGGCCGGGTCTTTTCCCGTGTGATATGCTGGGAGGTTGGCTTAGTTGGGTTTTTAGGACGAGTAATGCTACACCTACGTAATCTCAATTACGTAATTAACGTAATGTGAAACGTGTGAGCTGTTGATTGGAGATTGCGGGGAGAGGGGGCCACCACCTTGGAAATCAGGGGGGAGATAGAGGCAATTTACGTTAACCCTTTCGTAGGTTCTCGTGGATGTAGAAAGATGTAAAATGCGTGAATGTGTTGTGGACGTACTATCGGAGTACCTAAGATAAATTGTGTATGTAAACCCTATGTGTTTATTTACTTCGCTTATTAGCTTTGTCTCGGGTAAAACCTTCTAAGTTTATACACACAAAAATGAACAATCATTCCATATATTCTCATACTCCTACAATATATCTTACTATTATTGTGAAAGTGCCTATACATCGGACGAGATTCATGCAAACACAATAGATTTTCATTACATTTCAAACTTTTATAGGACAAAAAAAAAGAAACCCAACCCGAAACCTATTCTACAACGGCGACCGACGTCCTCCATCTGCGATCTCCATGTACATGGGCGGGATTCAAGACCCGTGAAGTGAAGGTGCGGTCTCCGGCGAGGAAGAGAAGAACACGGGAGAAGGACCGGCCAGTTGGCACACCATGCCCTGCCACCGCCCATGCTCTACTCATCCTCGTAGGAGTCCCAGACCTCGGCGGTGCCGGTGGACATGAGTTCGATGATGACAGACGTGGATGATCGTTGCTTCACCTGCCAGATGTGCCACCGAACGTTGGAGGACGGTAAATAAGACGCATGGCTGGCGGTGCTCCCGTCGTCGGCCGCCAGCGTGGCCACTGCTTGTGCAGCCGCATCCACGTCGGGCTACGCCGCTATTGCGTTGCGACCGGTGACTTGAGCGAGGGCGGCAACCACGAGCTTCATCCTCGAAGACAAGCTCTCCCGCAGAGCGTTTGCACTCGTAGTCATGGCGGATGTGGTGCCAGGTAGTAGGACGATGCGCTATGGTGTGGAGTTTAGCTGGGCGTTGCCGCTTTAAGTAGCGCATTCCGGTGAGGGCAAGTGTCCTGGTGTGTCATTAAGTCGTCGGAGTTGGTTCCTCGGGCACCGATCCTCTTAATGACGGCATACAGATGGACGACATGAATGCGGGCAGCTGGCGCCGGCTGGGAACGCACCACGTGACGGCACGAGGGACAAGGGTTTTTGGTGTGCCAGGGTAGTCAGCTGTGGTCCTCGCAACGTTGGAGGTGCCTTTTGCACACATGCAATCCCCGCATGTCATTGAAAAAGCAAGACGACCCAGCATGGTCTCTGGTCCTAGGGATGCAGTTGGCCGCGCTACAACACTCCGCGGATGCGTCGCGGTGCGCGCGCACTTTGGTGCCCCGTGCATCCTCGACGACCCGGGTGTTGATCTGCTGGTCGGGCCACAGCGCTAACGCCACCCTCGGCACCCTGAAGCCGACTGTGTCCAGCGACGATGAGCATGTTGCTCACTGCGGTTGCCCTGTCCAGAGGCGGTGCGGGAGCTGCGCCACATTGCTGGCCCCAACAACGCACATGAACGGTTGCCGGTGGCGAGGAGGTCGTGGGCCGGCTCCCCCATTGTAACATCCCAAATTTTCAATTTGGAGTGTTATACATAGGTCATTCATGCATATCATATTTTATTGCTCTTTGTTTCGCGATCCTCGAAATTCTAAGCAACTCAAGGACCCTCGGAGAGAGTTGGGGATTTCACCGCTTTCATATTTGAATTTTATCAAATATTGAAACAAGGATCATTTTGGTTTTAATTAATTTTTCTGTCCAAAAATATTTTTTATCAGAATATATGAGAGGAGATAATATGACTTCTCCAAAATAAATGAAATATTGGAGGAAAAATATTAAAATCAAATAAATATATTTCATTTGGGTTTTATTGCTATTTTATTTGAATTAGGAAAAATATGTGTTTTACAAAATTGCATTAGAGGCCCAAATAAATGTTCACTTTGTCTGCATATTTTTAGAGGACGGAGAAAATTTATTTCAGGATTTTTGGAGTCCATTTAGTATTTCTTTTCTTCGTTTTTCTGCGCGTCGGAATATTTTTTTTTCAAATAAAATGAAACGCCTTACCAGGCCATGTCCGCCTGGGACACCGACCCGGCCGGCTTTATAAGCCGAGGCCCGAGGCCCCAGCCCACCTCGCACCGCGCCCCCAAACCCTAGGCCGCCACCGCGTCCGCCGCCGCGCCGCCGCTCGCGCCGGAGCCCGCCACCGCCGCCGCCCACGCCATAGCCCGCCTCGCCGGACCGCCGCCGGAGGTAGCCGCCGTTTTTTTCTTTTCCGGTTAACCGTTCGGTTTTTTTAGAAAACCTAGATCCTTTTTTTAGATTGGTTTGGTTTTCTGCGGTTTAGTTAAATAGCGGACATTAGTCCGTACGTTCGTCTTAACGAACGCCGTTCACCCGTTAGTCACAGACAGCGAACGTTCGTTCATTAGCCAGTTCGTCAGTTTTTCTGTTTCCAGGGTTTTCCGCGATTATTTCTCGATCGTGATTTCTGCCCTGATTTTCGTTTTAGTTTATCTTTTCGCTCGTTTATCGGAATCAGGCAATTCAAGTGCCTAGATCTTCGTCTCGAAACCCTCTTTCTATTTAACCAACTTGAACAAGATTTTGATACTGTAAAATTTGACTTTAGTCCAGAATAGTAATCGGATCTTGTTTCTTTCGCAGTTTGAGTTTCGTTGCTCCGTTTGATTTGATTCTTTTTGGAAACCGGAGTTCTTCAGTTGAACTTTCTAGTTAGATCTTCTTATTTGAGATTTACCCATGCATCTCTGCTTGATTGCTTATGTATGCTATTTTTTGTTTGCGATAGAATTCCCAGAGTGTGAAGCGTGCTACTACGAGTCTTTAGGATTTGCAGATGGTCAGCAAGGCAAGTAACACATTGATCATACTCTTTTCATACCCAGTTTTTATGCATTAGTTTGTACCCTCAAACATTGCATGATTAGGATGTGATTAACTTGTGGGTTTGGGAAGTAGTTGATGAGGTAGAACCTATTACCTGTTTTATTATGAAACCCTTGAGAGTTACTTCTACGTTATGCTTATATTGCCATGCTATGCTCGTAGACGTGGTTTGGTTTGAGAGATCCATGACAGATGTGAGTATTTAATTAATGGTTCAATTAAGGTGGAAACTCTAATACACATCTGGGTGGATTGTTGGTTTTGGGCACCTCGGGTTATACCAGTGTTGTCCTAGGAGATCCCGGGGTTATACCGTGTGATCATCCTACGGTCCGCCACCCAGGCTCAAAGGGATCATAACATTATTCATGCTAGAAACTTCCGTGTGCAGCCACAAGCCATTATGGGCTCTGGCATAGTTGAGTATGTTACGTGACCTCTTCCAGTGGTAGGCTACCAGATGTAGGGGATGTAGGTTGGTACTGTCTACCCGGGGTTAGAGTTAATGCTTCTGAAAGACTGTGTCTCGGTCATCCGTTTCTCAAACACCATGTAGTGTGAGAAATCAAACGGAGGAGATCGAGTCTTGTGGGGAAAAGTGCGCAAACCTCTGCAGAGTGTATAAACTAATCATGGTTAGCCGTGTCCCCGGTTATGGACATCTTGAGTATCTGGTTCTTGGATTATCATATGGATCTCATCAATCTAAATTAATTTTGTTGGGTTGTTAATTACTTTTAATTGGGATTGAGATGGGGGTACCATTCTCAATGTTTCAACTACCATGATAGTTAAATAAAATCTATTCCTTTGTTGTAGGGAAAAAATGGCTTTTCGCAAAACATATTAACCATACAGCCTCCACCAGCCATATATGCATGTAGTGATAGGATTCATTCTGTTCATTACTCTACTGTGTTACTATGCCAGTATATTCCATGTGCTGACCCGTTTTCGGGCTGCAACGTATCATATTGCAGACTTTTCAGATGAGGAGTAAGGTTCGCTAGGCCGTTGTCGTGCACTCAGCTATGTTGTTGGAGTTGATGGACTCACTTTATCTTCCAAGCCTTCCGCTGTTATCTTATTTAGATGGCCTTAAGCCATATTCGTTGTATTAAGTTCTCTGTGGGACATTCGATGTAATAAGTGTGTGATTGCTACTCTGTTATAAATCCTTCGAGTACTGTGTGTGTTAACATTACCGATCCAGGGATGACACTTATGCACAGAGACTTGACCGTCTGAGGTCGGGTCGCTACAAGATGGTATCAGAGCACACGCTGAATGTAGGACACGACCACTAAGAAAAGCCATGGGTCACTCTTCTCTACTCATTTCTGACTCCTCTCCATTTTCTACTCTTTAGGATGGCGAAAGGAACAAGTTTGCACAACCAGATGAAGACACACCTTTTGGACGACACTTGAAGGAAGTTACTAGGTACCTGAACATAGGAATACCAAGCTTCACCGGGACCTACACCGCTACTTTACCTGAAGAGGAGCGTTGGATGATTCGAGTTCAAGTTCCTGGAAGGACATTCACGCCAGTCACTGAGCCCATAGAGTTTTCCTTTGATGCACCAACCTGGAGTTTAGGCAAAAGCATGGCAACCCACATTACTATGGGACGTATTGGAGAAGTCTACAAGCAGGAACTGAAAGACACTATCTACCAAATATGGGGGCGCAGAGATGAGCAATGGGAGATGATCAGCACCAGGAAGGATAGGTCCATTGCCGCTTTCATCTAGGAGTTAAACCAGCACATTCGACGCCAAGAGAACCAGATGTGCGCAAGCATGATAGACTTGAAGAAGGCTATGACCAGAAATATGGAGCTAGAGGAGGAACTCAAGTCTATACGCGACGGATACGAGGAGGAAATCGCCATACTATTGGAGAAGAATGACAACCTAATAAAGAAGATCGGAGTGTTCATGGGAGGTCCCGCGCCAGGAGGAGAAGATGACGATTCCACTTGTCCGGAGAACTACATCATCATCGACGACACTGACTCCGACCCCAACAATAGTGATGATGACTATGAAGACAAAGCTGGAGCAGATATCATGGAGTCTTCCACCGATCAAAATTTCTAGTAGACCACCATATGATCAAGTAGTATTCCTCCATGTATATAGTATAGTCTGAGCACTGTAACGATAGTTAGATCGATTGTATGCCCTTGCTTGATTGATTGAATGACATGATATGATTGTGTTTGTATCATGTGCATATGGGTAGTGCTTTCTCACTAGACCTCATTCTATTCTAAACTCTTCCCTCTAAACCCATCAGATGCCTCCGAGACGTGATACCGGATTTGTCTTCCCACCGGAACTCACTCAGTTGATCCAGCAGCAGAATGCCTTGATGAAGTGGTTAGTTCAGAACCAAGGCAACAACAACAACAACCCACTGCCACCACCTCCAGTTGACAACCTAGCCCGTTTTCTGAGGTTGCAGCCGCCGGTGTTTTCTAGTAGCACCGAGCCAATAGTTGCGGATGACTGGCTACGCAGGATTGGAAGGGAGTTGACCACTGCAGGTTGCACAGATGCTGAGAAGGTGCGTTTTGCCGCACATCAATTGGATGGACCAGCAGCCTCATGGTGGGAGAATTACACAACCACTTTCCCTATAGCCAATGTCACTTGGGCTCAGTTTCAGCAAGCATTCCGCACAGCCCATGTCTCAACTGGAGCTATGAGCATGAAGAAGCGTGAGTTTCGCAACTTATGCCAGGGAAATCGTACTGTGGCTCAGTACGTAGATGAGTTTAGTAAGATATCTCGTTATGCCCCAGATGATGTGGCCACAGATGCCGCGAAACAGGAGAATTTTATGGAAGGGCTGAATGATGAATGAGTATGCAGTTGATGGTGCCAACATTCAACAACTACAAGGAGTTGGTAGATAAGGCTTTGATGATTGAAGGGAAGCAGCAGCAGATTGAGAGCCGCAAGAGGAAGTATGGGTAAGGGAAGTACAATTCAGTAGCATCGCAGAAGCCTCATTTTACCCCGAACTCGGGAGGATTTACCCATAACCATGGGGGCCACACCCATAATGGAGGAAGTTCTCTAACCACAATGGCCCAAAGAATGGGAATGAGAACGGAGCAAGCAGCAATCAGAACCGCTCTAACCCAGCCACACCCGCCAAGAAGGACTAGAGTCACGTTACCTGTTTCAAGTGAGGGAAGACCGGGCACTATGCCAATGATTGTCCGGAATTGAAGAACGGAAATGGCAATGGAAGCACTGGGAAGAAGCCCAACCCTTTCAACCGAGGACAAGTGAACCACGTGAACGTGGAGGAGGTAGAAGAGCAGCCTGATGCAGTTATCAGTAAGTTTTTGGTTAAGTCATTTACCGCCCTTGTTTTATTTGATACTGGTGCATCGCATTCATACATCTCAAGGCGATTTTTGGACAAGTTTAAGTTACCCACCTTAGCCCTTAGGACACCCTTGCTAGTGAGCTCACCCGGGGCAGAGTATATGGCCAGCCGATGGTGCGACCGGTTACCCTTAACCATTGGCAACCATGTTTTCCCCTCAGACCTCATAATTTTGGAGTCACAAGGATTGGATGTGATACTGGGAATGGATTGGCTACCGAAGTATGGAGGAAGCATTGACTGTGCTAGTAGGTCAATTCTACTCACTACCCCGGAGGGAAAAAGGATTAAGTATGTATCTAGGCATGTGCCTAGGAGGACCCAAGTAAATTCTCTCACGGGAGTTGTTCACGAGGAAGTGCCTGTAGTAAAGGATTACCCAGATGTATTCCTAGAGGAGTTACCAGGTATGCCGCTAGATCGAGACATCGAGTTTTTAATAGAGTTGTTGCCAGGCACTGGACCGATATCGAAGAGACCATACTGGATGCCTGCGAATGATCTGGAGGAGATCAAGAAGCAGATTAAGGAGTTATTGGAGAAAGGTTACATTCGACAAAGTTCATCACCATGGGGAGCCCCAGTGCTCTTGGTCGAGAAGAAAGATGGATCATTAAGGATGGTTGTTGACTAACGTGCGTTGAATGAAGTGACGATCAAGAACAAGTACCCACTGCCAATGATCAATGATTTGTTTGACCAGCTGCAAGGAGCTAAAGTGTTTTTGAAGATCGATTTGCGATCAGGATACCATCAGCTCAAGATTCGAGAAAAGGATATACCTAAGACAGCTTTTACCACGAGGTATGGGTTATATGAGTATACGGATATGTCATTCGAATTGACTAATGCCCCTGCCTATTTCATGAGTATGATGAACAAGGTGTTCATGGAGTTCTTGGATAAGTTTGTTGTGGTGTTCATTGATGATATCTTGGTATACTGAAAGAATGAAGAGGAACACAAGGAGCATTTGCGTTTAATTCTCGAGAAGCTCAGGGAACATCAGTTGTATGCCAAGTTCAGCAAATGCGAGTTTTGGTTGAAGGAGGTTGGATTTCTTGGACATGTTATATCAGGAGAGGGTATAGCAGTGATCCTACCAAGGTTCAGTCTGTCACGGAGTGGTTGGCACCCACTTCAGTTGGAGAGATCCGCAGTTTTCTGGGACTCGCAGGATACTACCGGAGATTTATTGAGAATTTTTCCAAGATTGCAAAGCCTATGACGGCATTGTTGAAAAAGGACATCAAGTTCCATTGGACTGAAGAATGCGAAGCAAGTTTCCTGGAGTTGAAGAAACGTTTTACGACAGCCCCAGTGCTAATCCTGCTGGATATACGCAAGGATTCCAAGTGTATTGCGACGCCTCACGCTCAGGACTTGGAGGAGTACTTATGCAAGATGGAAGAGTTGTTTCATATGCCTCACGACAACTTCGACCGCATGAGTTGAATTATGCCACGCATGATTTGGAATTAGCAGCCGTAGTGCATGCGCTCAAGACCTGGAGACATTTTCTTATTGGAAACCGTTGTGATGTGTACACGGATCATAAGAGTTTGAAGTACATTTTCACACAGAAGGAGCTGAACCTCAGGAAGAGGAGATGGTTTGAGCTTATAAAGGATTATGATATGAAGCTGTACTATCATCCAGGAAAGGCCAATGTCGTAGCTGACGCTTTGAGCCGGAAGGGTTATGTCAATACCCTCGTAAATGGAGGAATGCCAAAGGGAGCTACGTTTGGAGATAGTTCCTAAAGGTTTTGTTGCAGCATTAGAGGTTCAGTCAACATTATTGGGAAAGATTCGTGAAGCTCAGAAGGAAGACAAGGAGATTGCTGAGATAAAGGAGAGAATGGGCGAAGGAAAAGCCAAAGGTTTTCGTGAGGATGAGCACGATACCTTGTGGTTTGAGGACCGCATTTATGTGCCCAATAATGCAGAGATCAGGAAGTTGATACTTCCAGAAGCTCATGACTCGCCATACTCGATACGCCCCGGAAACACCAAGATGTATTTGGTTCTGAAGGAGCATTTCTGGTGGACTGGTATGAAGAAGGATATTGCCGAGTATGTAGCCGTATGTGATGTATGTCAGAGAGTGAAGACAGAACATCATAAGCCAGCAGGATTACTGCAGCCTATGCCGGTACCCGAATGGAAGTGGGATAAGCTTGGCATGGATCTTATAACCGGATTACCCAGGACCCGATCGGGATATGATTCTATCTGGGTAGTAGTGGATCGCTTGACCAAGGTAGCTCACTTTATCCCAGTGAAAACCACGTATACCAGTGTGAAGTTGGCCAAGATATACATGACCAGGATCGTTGTCTACACGGAGTTCCGAGGACCATCATATCAGATAGAGGAACACAGTTTACTTCAAAGTTTTGGCATCAGTTGCACCAGACTTTGGGTACCAGGATGGAGTTCAGCACAACTTTTCACCCACATACAGATGGACAGACTAAGAGAGTCAATCAGATTCTGAAGGACATGTTGAGAGCTTGTGCGCTAGATTATGGATCTAGTTGGGATGATAATTTGCCATACGCGGAGTTCTCGTACAACAACAGCTACCAGGCCAGTTTGAAGATGGCACCGTTTGAAGCCCTGTATGGAAGAAGATGCCAAACCACGTTGATGTGGGATGAAGTTGGAGACCGTCAGTTGTTTGGACCAAATTTGATTAAAGAGTCAGAAGAGAAGGTTAAGCTGATTCGAGATAGACTGAAGGTAGCTCAGTCCAGGCAGAAGAGTTATGCCGATTCAAAACACAAGGAGGTAGTCTATGAAATCGGAGACAGAGCATATCTTCGTGTGTCGCCTCTGCGAGGAGTTAAGCGTTTTGGAGTTAAGGGAAAGTTAGCCCCGATATTTGTAGGACCATACCGAGTTTTGGAACGTATGGGAGAGGTTGCCTACAAGTTGGAGTTACCCGAAGGACTGTCGGGAGTTCATGATGTGTTTCACGTTTCCCAGTTGAAGAAGTGCCATGCAGAGATGGCCGGTATTCCTCTGAGAGATACAGTGCCCCTGGAAGCAATTCAGTTAGACAGTGATTTGACATATGAGGAGAAACCAGTCAAGATTCTCGAATTTGCCAGCCGAGTTACTCGCAGCAAGGTTATCAAGTTTTGCAAAGTTCAGTGGAGCCACCATACCGAGGATGAAGCCACCTGGGTAAGAGAGGATGATCTACGCAAGGACCACCCACACCTATTTTCTAGCCAACCTGAATCTCGAGGACGATATTCAATTTAATGGGGGTAGGTTTGTAACATCCCAAAATTTCAATTTGGAATGTTATACATAGGTCATTCATGCATATCATATTTTATTGCTTTTCGTTTTGTGATCCTCGAAATTCTAAGCAACTCAAGGACCCTCGGAGAGAGTTGGGGATTTCACCGTTTTCATATTTGAATTTTATCAAATATTGAAACAAGGATCATTTTAGTTTTAATTAATTTTTCTCTCCAAAAATATTTCATATCAGAATATATGAGAGGAGATAATATGACTTCTCCAAAATAAATGAAATATTGGAGGAAAAATATTAAAATCAAATAAATATATTTTATTTGGGTTTTATTGCTATTTTATTTGAATTAGGAAAAATATGCATTTTTCAAAATTGCATTAGAGGCCCAAATAAATGTTCACTTTGTCCGGCATATTTTTAGAGGACGGGGAAAATTTATTTCAGGATTTTTGGTGTCCGTTTAGTATTACTGTTCTTTGTTTTTCTGCGCGTTGGAATTTTTTTTAAAGTGCAACGCCTTACCGGGCCATGTCCGCCTGGGACACCGACCCGGCCGACTTTATAAGCCGAGGCCCCTGCCCACCTCGCGCTGCGCCCCCAAACCCTAGGCCGCCGCCGCGTCCGCCGCCGCGCCCCCGCCCTGCCGCCTCGCGCCGCACCCCCAAACCCTAGGCCGCCGCTGCCGCTGCCCACGCTGGACCGCCGCCGTTCGTCGCCATTTTTTTTCTTTTCCGGTTAACCGTTCGGTTTTTTTTAGAAAACCTAGATTCGTTTTTTTAGATCGGTTCGGTTTTCTATGGTTTAGTTAAATAGCGGACGTTCGTCCGTACATTCATTTTAAAGAACGCCGTTCACCCGTTAGTCACAGACAGCGAATGTTCGTTCGTTAGCCTGTTCGTCAGTTTTTCTTTTTCCATTGTTTTTCGCGATTATTTCTCGATCGCGATTTCTGCCCTCATTTTCGTTTTAGTTTATCTTTTCGCTCATTTATCAGAATCAGGCGATTCGAGCGCCTAGATCTTCGTCTCGAAACCCTCTTTCTGTTTAACCAACTTGAACAAGATTTTGATATGTAAAATTTGACTTTAGTCCAGAATAGTAATCGGATCTTGTTTCTTTCGGAGTTTGAGTTTCGTTGCTCCGTTTGAGTTGATTCTTTTTGCAAACCGGAGTTCTTCAGTTGAACTTTATGGTTAGATATTCTTATTTGAGATTTACCCGTGCATCTCTACTTGATTGCTTATGTATACTATTGTTTGTTTGTGATAGCATTCCCGGAGTGCGAAGCGTGCTACTACGAGTCTTTAGGATTTGCAAATCGTCAGCAAGGCAAGTAACACATTGATCATACTCTTTTCATACCCAGTTTTTATGCATTAGTTTCAACCCTCAAACATTGCATGATTAGGATGTGATTAACTTGTGGGTTTGGGAAGTAGTTAATGAGGTAGAACCTATTACCTGTTTTATTATCAAACCCTTGGGAGTTACTTCTACGTTATGCTTATATTGCCATGCTATGCTCGTAGACGTGGTTTGGTTTGAGAGATCCATGACAGATGTGAGTATTTAATTAATGGTTCAATTAAGGTGGCAACTCTAATACACATCTGGGTGGATTGTTGGTTTTGGGCACCTCGGGTTATACCAGTGTTGTCCTAGGAGATCCTGGGGTTATACCATGTGATCATCCTACGGTCCGCCACCCAGGCTCAAAGGGATCATAAGATTATTCATGCTAGAAACTTATGTGTGCAGCTACAAGCCATTATGGGCTCTGACATAGTTGAGTATGTTGCGTGACCTCTTCCAGTGGTAGGCTAGCAGATGTAGGGGATGTAGGTTGGTACTGTCTACCCGGGGTTAGAGTTAATGCTTCTAAAAGACTGTGTCTCGGTCATCCGTTTCTCAAACACCATGTAGTGCGAGAAATCAAACAGAGGAGATTGAGTCTTGTGGGGAAAAGTGAGCAAACCTCTGCAGAGTGTATAAACTAATCATGGTTAGCCGTGTCCCTGGTTATGGACATCTTGAGTATCTGGTTCTTGGATTATCATGTGGATCTCATCACTCTAAATTAATTTTGTTGGGTTGTTAATTACTTTTAATTGTGATTGAGATGGGGGTACCATTCTCAATGTTTCAACTACCATGATAGTTAAATAAAATCTATTCCTTTGTTGTAGGAAAAAATTGGCTTTTCGCAAAACATATTAACCATACAGCCTCCACCAGCCGTATATGCATGTAGTGATAGCATTCATTCTGTTCATTACTCTACTGTGTTACTATGCCAGCATATTCCATGTGCTGACCCATTTTCGGGCTGCAACGTATCATGTTGCAGACTTTTCAGACGAGGAGTAAGGTTCGCTAGGCCGTTGTCGTGCACTCAGCTATGTCGTTGGAGTTGATGGACTCACTTTATCTTCCAAGCCTTCCGTTGTTATCTTATTTAGATGGCCTTAAGCCATATTTATTGTATTAAGTTCTCTCTGTAGACATTCGATGTAATAATTGTGTGATTGCTACTCTGTTATAAATCCTTTGAGTACTGTGTGTGTCAACATTACCGATCCAGGGATGACACTTATGCACAAAGGCTTGACCGTATGAGGTCGGGTCGCTACATCCATTGGACTAGTCTGCGCCACGTTGTCCCGACAGGTGTGCCCCACATGTCGGTTTCCCTGTTTTCCCGGCCAAATTCAAGCGTCAGTGCTCCGACTTGCGCATTAGGCGCAGAACAGGTGGTTTTTGTGCCCTAGTTCAAATGTGGTATAGTACCAAGTTGTTACGCTAGCCCCAAGTGTGGTGGTTCTGGGTACGGAACCACCCTTTTGCTGTTCAACTAGTGAAGCGTAACAATTGATTAAGTAGCCAGATGGTGTGCAAATGTAGGTGTCCGATTGTTTGAAGGAATAATTGAGGTGTGCCCGGTTTGTGCCCGCATTTAGGGGTCCAACTTACCATGTTCCGACATTAGTAACTATACTAGTCGCTGTGTACTCCCACTGTTTTTATTTACTCCGCATTTTAGCTTTGCTCAAAGTCAAACTTTGTAAACTTTGACAAAGTTTATAGACAGAAATAATAACATATACAAGAACAAATCAATACCATTTGATTCATTATTGAATATACTTTCACATCATATAGATTTGCTATTGTAAAAGTTCATATTTTTCTATAAATTTGGTCAAATTTTATGAAGTTTGACTTCATTCAAATCTAATATGCAGAGTAAATAAAAATGGAGGGACTATCTTACTCCGTGACCAAGACGGAAGGGAAAATGAGACAACTTATTGTTTATTTGAGCCGTTCAAGTATAATCATGTGGCGTTGCTTATTTCTCATTCCTCTCCAACCCTCTTCTTCATCAATCATGCCACCATCCAGTCGAGTCCATCCTCCCGCATGCCTCATTTGAACATTCCGCCGAGTATCGTTCGCATGCGGGCCTAGACCATGCTTGTATTTCCAATGTTGTAACTTGTCTGACATGCATACAGACAAACGGTCCGTATAAAGTTTCACCTTGCCTCCACTACGTGCCGCTTCCCATCTTAGTTTTGACATCCCATTCGGTTCATGCCCCGACACATCTTGACGAGATCGATTGATATTGAGAGATCAATTGCGTGTCGTGCAACGAGATAAAGTTTTGGTCTGTTTCTATGATAGAAATGACCCGGGGGAGGTCTATGGGGATCAGAGGGAGTATCTTGTACGTTCAAAAGCGAAATGAACGTACTATACCCACCATAGTCCTCTTTCAATCGACCTCTGGACCCCGAGATGAAACTGAGAGAGAACGAGTGGGTGCATGTGTGATACCTAAGGCGGATTCAAAATTTTGAACCGGTGATCATAGCATCAGCAAATCCTATATAAAGGGTATTCAATGTCCGTTTCGCTTGTGAACGTACAATATACTCCCTCCGATTCTTTCTAGTTTACATATATGTTTTATGTGTAGTCAAAGTATCTCTACTTTGATCAAACTTACAGGAAAAAGTATCAACATTCAACAACGCCCAATCAATATTCTTAGATTCATATGTACTCCTAGATTTTTATTCAAACAGAGATGGTTTCCAGTTTGTTTTCAAACACGTGAATGTGCTTGTTCTTATGCATGCTCTTCCTACTAGGATTTCGCCACGTATAGCCAGTCCAATAGTAACTTTTTTTAAGCTCCATGTCCAATAGTACTAGTGGAGTACTGACAACATCTGCGGTAGAGTATGCAGTGCTCATATTACTAGTAGTACTACTCCCTCTATTTTTATTTACTCCGCATAAAACAGAGGGAGTAGTAGTATAAATGACGCGGGCGGGGGAGGGGGAGGGACGTCGGTTTGCTCCCAAGTGCGGTCCCACAAGCGAGCGAAAATGCAAGACGAAGCCTGTTCCATTCGGTGAGCGACGTGGAGCGTCCAGCGTGTAGGGGTGCAACGTGAACGTGACAAGAGCGATGTACAGTCAAAACCGATTGACCGGTCATCACCAGAACCACTATTCACACCAGAACCTTCGCTGCTCGGCCTACGCCAGCCACTACCCCAAAACCACACCTCCTCTCTAGCCCATTCCCCCACCTTTCGATCCCCTAGCCCGCATCACGCGTCCCTTTGTTCGCCTGAAAGCCATGGTGCGCCGCAAGATAATGTACTACAAGATGCTGACGCCAGAGCGCCGCGCAGAATCGCGGCGGCGGTCGGTGCCATAGACCTCTGTTCCCAAGCTCGCTTTGCAGCGGCCAATCCCCGAGTTCTCTAGAGCCAAGCTCCGAGGAGGAGGAAGCTGATCGAATGTTCCTGGCGGAGGTCATGGCGCAGAAGGCCCCCGATGCGTATGAGACAATGAACGTCGACTTCGTGCCGGCGTCCCGGTCCCCCATGGTGCAGGCGGACCAGCGGTTCAAACTGGCAATACTAAAGGAGGACCGGGAGGCAGAGGCCCAACTCGACGCGGAGCACGCACATGCCGCTGCCATAAAGGCCATCCTGCAGGCGGAATCATATGCCGTGGATGTGAACCGGGCGGCGAAGGCTCAACTTGACGCGGAGCACGCGGATGCCATTGCCATCGAGGCCCTCCTACAGGCAAAACCGGACGTCCTAGACTTGAACCGGGCGGCGGAGGCTCAACTCGACGCGGAGCACGCGGATGCCGCTATCATCGAGGCCCTTCTGCAGGTGGAACAGGATGTCCTGGACTTGAACCAGGTGGCGGAGGCTCAACTCGATGCGGAGCGCGCGGATGCCGCTGCTATCGAGGCCCTCCTACAGGCGGAACCGAACGTCCTAGACTTGAACCGGGCGGTGCTCGCGTCCGTGCAGAGCACCCGCATGCTCTGCGTGAACGAGTAGATGGAGACCGAGGACAACCACGGTGCAGAGTCACACGTCAGCAGCTACGGCTGGTTCGCGCCGGCAGGCAAAGACGACGAGGCCCTCTCGTTCCGCGAGCAGTGATAGTTTTTCTTTATGTTGTTGTTTTTAGGGATCTTTTGTTGTGTAAAACATATATTTATGCAAGTCGCCTGACTTTCATCATTTGGGTCAGTCGACCATTTCAGATGGTTGGATGAGTATCCTACGTCTCCTAACCCTTCTTCCTCACCTCTTCTTCTTCCCCAATAGACCACCACACGGGCCGTACGGATCTTCCCCAACATGCAGTTGGATAGACATACTGTATGAACGAAAATTATGTGTCAGCGGTAGGATGGCTGAATTTGGTTTGATCACATGCGGTAGCACGTGTCAGTGAGGGTGTGTTCCCTTAGTTGGGTTTGCGGCGTGCAGGAGCGATTGTGTGAGGGTGCGGTGCGACCCGACAGCCGTGTGCAAGGGTACCTCCTTTTCATTTTGAAAACTTTAGGTAAGCTTGGCAAAAATGTGTGGCGAAGTATGGCAATGCAAGGCCTAGACCCAAACAGGATACAAGTACATCCGTAGGAGTACTACTTGTGTTAAAAAAGAAAGGCAGGGTTTTCCTTCGCGGGATTGATCGATACAAATCCTCGTTTGACATGTCAATTCTCCAACACCCAAAGAGCAAGGCATATCACTCCTCATTGCTTGATTAATGCAGCGCCATGCAAACCAACCTTCTCGCTTCCGCATGCATGCAAGGGTATATTAATGTCCTTGGTTGCTAGTACGAGGCAAACCCCATCAATTTTGCCTTGATTATTGCTAGTGGCCTTCTGCAAATTGTAATTTTGATATGCTGGCCTTGTGTACAAAAATGGAGGTAGTAAGTATTTGACTTCCTTCCCCATTGCGGTGACGTCGACGATATCTCGAACGGTGTGGTTTGGCGAAGTGTGTTCCACGATGAACACCATTGAGGGAGACCACGGTAAGTCTTCCGCAAGTGCCGCCTGCAAGCCGAGACAACCGCCTTATTTGCATCTAGGAAGTCCATTGAACCAAAGGACGCGTAAATTGAAGGAAATATGCCCTAGAGGCAATAATAAAGTTATTATTTATTTCCTTATATCATGATAAATGTTTATTATTCATGCTAGAATTGTATTAACCGTAAACATGATACATGTGTGAATACATAGACAAACAGAGTGTCACTAGTATGCCTCTACTTGACTAACTCATTGATCAAAGATGGTTATGTTTCCTAACCATAGACAAAGAGTTGTCATTTGATTAACGGGATTACATCATTAGGAGAATGATGTGATTGACTTGACCCATTCCGTTAGCTTAGCACTTGATCGTTTAGTATGTTGCTATTGCTTTCTACATGACTTATACATGTTCCCATGACTACGAGATTATGCAACTCCCGTTTACTGGAGGAACACTTTGTGTGCTACCAAATGTCACAACGTAACTGGGTGATTATAAAGGTACTCTACAGGTGTCTCCGAAGGTACTTGTTGGGTTGGCGTATTTCGAGATTAGGATTTGTCACTCCGATTGTCGGAGAGGTATCTCTGGGCCCACTCGGTAATGCACATCACTTAAGACTTGTAAGCATTGCAACTAATGAGTTAGTTGCGGTATGATGTATTACGGAACGAGTAAAGAGACTTGCCGGTAACGAGATTGAACTAGGTATTGAGATACCGACGATCGAATCTCGGGCAAGTAACATACCGATGACAAAGGGAACAACGTATGTTGTTATGCGGTTTGACCAATAAAGATCTTTGCAGAATATGTGGGAGCCAATATGAGCATCCAGGTTCCGCTATTGGTTATTGACCGGAGACGTGTCTCGGTCATGTCTACATAGTTCTCGAACCCGTAGGGTCCGCACGCTTAAAGTTCGATGACGGTTATATTATGAGTTTATGTGTTTTGATGTACCGAAGGTAGTTCAGAGTCTCGGATGTGATCACGGACATGACGAGGAGTCTCGAAATGGTCGAGACATAAAGATTGATATATTGGACGACTATGTTTGGACACCAGAATGGTTTCGGGGTGTATCGGGCATATACTGGAGTACCGGGGGGTTACCGGAACCCCCCGGGGAGACTAATGGGCCTATTGGGACGTAGTGGAGAAGAGGAGGGGCGGCCAAGGGGCAGCCGTGCGCCCCCTCCCCCCAGTCCAAATTTGACAAGGAGGGGGGCGGCGCCCCCCTTTCCTTTCCCCCTCTCTCCTTCCCTCTCCTCTCCTACTCCCACATGGAAGGGGGGAGTCCTACTCCCGGTGGGAGTAGGACTCCTCATGGGGCGCGCCTAGGGTGGCCGGCCCCCTCCCCCTCCTCCACTCCTTTATATACGGGGAGGGAGGCACCCCTTGGAGACACACCAATTGATCCCTTCGATCTCTTAGCCGTGTGCGGTGCCCCCCTCCACCATAATCCACCTCGATAATATCATAGCGGTGCTTAGGCGAAGCCCTGCGTCGGTAGAACATCATCATCGTCACCATGCCGTCGTGCGGACGGAACTCTCCCTCAAAGCTCGCCTGGATCAGAGTTCGAGGGACGTCATCGAGTTGAACGTGTGCTAAACTCGGAGGTGCCAAGTTCGGTACTTGATCGGTCGGATCATGAAGATGTACGACTACATCAACCGCGTTATGCTAACGCTTCCGCTTTCGGTCTACGAGGGTACATGGACACACTCTCCCCTCTCGTTGCTATGCATCACCATGATCTTGCGTGTGCGTAGGAAGTTTTTTGAAATTACTACGTTCCCCAACAGTGGCATCCGAGCCAGGTTTTATGTGTTGATGTTATATGCACGAGTAGAACACAAGTGAGTTGTGGGCGATACAAGTCATACTGCTTACCAGCATGTCACACTTTGGTTCGGCGGTATTGTTGGATGAAGTGGCCCAGACCGACATTACGTGTACGCTTATGCGAGACTGGTTCTACCGACGTGCTTTGCACACAGGTGGCTGGCGGGTGTCGGTTTCTCCAACTTTAGTTGAAACGAGTGTGGCTACGCCCGGTCCTTGAGAAGGTTAAAATAGCACTAACTTGACGAACTATCGTTGTGGTTTTGATGTGTAGGTAAGAACGGTTCTTGCTCAGCCCGTAGCAGCCACGTAAAACTTGCAACAACAAAGTAGAGGACGTCTAACTTGTTTTTGCAGGGCATGTTGTGATGTGATATGGTCAAGGCATGATGCTATATTTTATTGTATGAGATGATCATGTTTTGTAACCGAGTTATCGGCAACTGGCAGGAGCCATATGATTGTCGCTTTATGTATGCAATGCAATCACCCTGTAATTGCATTACTTTGTCACTAAGCGGTAGCGATAGTCGTAGAAGCAATAGTTGGCGAGACGACAACGATGCTACGATGGAGATCAAGGTGTCGCGCCGGTGATGATGGTGATCATGACAGTGCTTCGCAGATGGAGAGCACAAGCACAAGATGATGATGGCCATATCATATCACTTATATTGATTGCATGTGATGTTTATCTTTTATGCATCTTATTTTGCTTTGATTGACGGTAGCATTATAAGATGATCTCTCACTAAATTTCAAGATAAAAGTGTTCTCCCTAAGTATGCACCGTTGCCAAAGTTTGTCGTGCCCAGACACCACGTGATGATCGGGTGTGATAAGCTCTACGTCCATCTACAACGGGTCCAAGCCAGTTTTGCACACGCAGAATACTCAGGTTAAACTTGACGAGCCTAGCATATGCAGATATGGCCTCGGAACACTGAGACCGAAGGGTCGAGCGTGAATCATATAGTAGATATGATCAACATAGTGATGTTCACCATTGAAAATTACTCCATTTCACGTGATGATCGGTTATGGTTTAGTTGATTTGGATCACGTGATCACTTAGATGATTAGAGGGATGTGATAACCCACAAGTATAGGGGATCGCAAAAGTTTTCGAGGGTAGAGTATTCAACCCAAATTTATTGATTCGTCACAAGGGGAGCCAAAGAATATTCTCAAGTATTAGCAGTTGAGTTGTCAATTTAACCACACCTGGATAACTTAGTATCTGCAGCAAAGTATTTAGTAGCAAAGTAATATGATAGTGGTGGTAACGGTAACAAAAGTAACGGTAGCAAAAGTAATATTTTTGGTGTTTTGTAGTGATTGTAACAGTAGCAACGGAAAAGTAAATAAGCGAAGAATAATATGTGAAAAGCTCGTAGGCATTGGATCGGTGATGGAGAATTATGCCGGATGCGGTTCATCATGTAACAATCATAACATAGGGTGACACAGAACTAGCTCCAATTCATCAATGTAATGTAGGCATGTATTCCGAATATAGTCATACGTGCTTATGGAAAAGAACTTGCATGACATCTTTTGTCCTACCCTCCCGTGGCAGCGGGGTCCTAATGGAAACTAAGGGATATTAAGGCCTCCTTTTAATAGAGTACCGGAACAAAGCATTAGCACATAGTGAATACATGAACTCCTCAAACTATGGTCATCACCGGGAGTGGTCCCGATTATTGTCACTTCGGGGTTGCCGGATCATAACACATAGTAGGTGACTATAGACATGCAAGATAGGATCAAGAACTCACATATATTCATGAAAACATAATAGGTTCAGATCTGAAATCATGGCACTTGGGCCCTAGTGACAAGCATTAAGCATAGCAAAGTCATAGCAACATCAATCTCAGAACATAGTGGATACTAGGGATCAAACCCTAACAAGACTAACTCGATTACATGATAGATCTCATCCAACCCATCACCGTCCAGCAAGCCTACGATGGAATTACTCACGCACGGCGGTGAGCATCATGAAATTGGTGATGGAGGATGGTTGATGATGACGATGGCGATGAATCCCCCTCTCCGGAGCCCCGAACGGACTCCAGATCAGCCCTCCCGAGAGGTTTTAGGGCTTGGCGGCGGCTCCGTATCGTAAAACGCGATGAATCCTTCTCTCTGATTTTTTTCTCCCCGAAAGTGAATATATGGAGTTGGAGTTGAGGTCGGTGGAGCGTCAGGGGGCCCACGAGGTAGGGGGCGCGCCCTAGGGGGGCAGGCGCGCCCTCCACCCTCGTGGACAGGGTGTGGGCCCCCTGACGTGGATTTTTCTTCTGGTATTTTTCTTATTTTCCAAATAGATGTTCCGTGGAGTTTCAGGTCATTCCGAGAACTTTTGTTTCTGCACATAAATAACACCATGGAAAGTCTGCTGAAAACAGCGTCAGTCCGGGTTAGTTCCATTCAAATCATGCAAGTTAGAGTCCAAAACAAGGGCAAAACTGTTTGGAAAAGTAGATACGACGGAGACGTATCAACTCCCCCAAGCTTAAACCTTTGCTTGTCTTCAAGCAATTCAGTTGATAAACTGAAAGTGATAAAGAAAAACTTTTACAAACTCTGTTTGCTCTTGTTGTTATAAATATGTAATGCCAACATTCAAGTTTTCAGCAAAGATTATGACTAACCACATTCACAATAACTCTTAGGTCTCATGTTTACTCATATCAATGGCATAATCAACTAGCGAGCCATAATAATAAATCTCGGATGGCAACACTTTCTCAAAACAATCATAATATGATATAACAAGATGGTATCTCGCTAGCCCTTTCTGAGACCGCAAAACATAAATGCAGAGCACCTTTAAAGATCAAGGACTGACTAGACATTGTAATTCATGGTAAAAGAGATCCAATCATAGTCATACCCAATATAAATTAATAGTAATGAGTGCAAATGACAGCTGCGCTCTCCAGCTAGTGCTTTTTAATAAGAGAGTGATGACTCAACATAAAAGTAAATAGATAGGCCCTTCGCAGAGGGAAGCGGGGATTTGTAGAGGTGCCAGAGCTCGGTTTTGAAATAGAGATAAATAATATTTTGAGCGGCATACTTTCATTGTCAACATAACAACCAAGAGATGGTGATATCTTCCATGCTACACACATTATAGGCGGTTCCCAAACAGAATGGTAAAGTTTCTACTCCCCGTCCACCAACAAGCATCAATCCATGGCTTGCTTGAAACAACGAGTGCCTCCAACAAGCAACAGTCCCAGGGGGAGTTTCGTTTGCAATTATTTTGATTTAGTTTGCATAAAGCATGGGGCTGGGCATCCCGGTGACCAGCCATTTTCTCGTGAGTGAGGAGCGGAGTCCACTCCTCTTGAGAATAACCCGCCTAGCATGGAAGATACGGACAGCCCTAGTTGATACATGAGCTATTCGAGCATACAAAACAAAATTTCATTTGAAGGTTTAGAGTTTGGCACATACAAATTTACTTGGAACGGCAGGTAGATACCGCATATAGGAAGGTATAGTGGACTCGTATGGAATAACTTTGGGGTTTAAGGGATTGGATGCACAAGCAGTATTCCCGCTTAGTACAAGTGAAGGCTAGCAAAAGACTGGGAAGCGACCAACTAGAGAGTGACAACAGTCATGAACATGCATTAAAATTAATAAACATTGAGTGCAAGCATGAGTAGAATATAATCCACCATGAACATAAATATCGTGAAGGCTATGTTGATTTTGTTTCAACTACATGTGTGGACATGTGCCAAGTCAAGTCACTTAAATCATTCAAAGGAGGATACCACCCCATCATACCACATCACAACCATTTTAATAGCATGTTGGCGCGCAAGGTAAACCATTATAACTCATAGCTAATCAAGCATGGCACGAGCAACTATGATCTCTAATTGTCATTGCAAACATGTTTATTCATAATAGGCTGAATCAGGAACGATGAACTCATCATATTTACAAAAACAAGAGAGGTCGAGTTCATACCAGCTTCTCTCATCTCAATCAGTCCATCATATATCGTCATAATTGCCTTTCACTTGCACGACCGAACGATGTGAAAATAATAAGAGTGCACGTGCATTGGACTAAGCTGGAATCTGCGAGCATTCAATAAACAAGAGAAGACAAGGCAATATGGGCTCTTGGTTAAATCAACAATAATGCATATAAGAGCCACTTCAACAATTTAATCGTGGTCTTCTCCTAATGACCCCCAAAGAAAAGAAAAGAAATAAAACTATTTACATGGGAAAGCTCCCAACAAGCAAAAGAAGAACGGTAAATCTTTTTGGGTTTTCTTTTTGATTATTACTACTACAGCAAGAAAAGTAAAGTAACTAAAAGCTACACTAATTTTTTTGTTTTTCTTAAAGTTTATTAAACACACAAGAAGAAAGCAGGAAAAAGAAAAAAATAAACTAGCATGGATATTACAGTGAAAGAGTATGAGCACCGACATCTAGCAATGAGTGTGTGTAAACATAAATGTAATGTCGGTGAGGAATACGTACTCCCCCATGCTTAGGCTTTTGGCCTAAGTTGGTTTATTGCCACGGATGGCCTGGTGGATATCCATAGTTGTAGCCAGGGTCGTACTGAGCTGCAGCAATTATTGCCTCCTGGGCTGCAGCATGGCGGCGAGCTGCCTCTGCCCTCCTCTCATACTCATCTGCCTCCTCTCTGGTAATAACATATCTTCCTTTTGCCTGATAATCAAAGAAGGCAGGAGCAAGGAGAGTAATACGGACAGCACAACGTTTGTCAAAGATTAAGCGATACTGGAGAGGTGATTCATTCCTCTCGATAAACTGGTGGTGGACCATAGCATTATAGTCTAAATAAGTAGGAGGCAACTCAATATCATCCTCACGAATGTCCACACCAAGAAAATCAGCAAAGTGGGTTGCATAAATTCCTCCAAAGAAATCTCCATTAAATCTATTATGGTGCAACCTACGTGCAACAATGGCTCCCAAGTTATAAGTTTTGTCTCCTAATACAGCACTCCTAAGAATACTGAGATCAGGGACACACATGTGACATGCTTCATCTTTATCATTTATGCACCTACCTATGAAGAGAGTGAAATAATGTATAGCATGAAAACGAATGCTCCCTATGGTAGCTTGTGCTATATCTCTAGATTCCCCCACAGTTATACTAGCTAGAAAATTTCTAAATTCAGATTTGCGAGGTTCACTAGCACTACCCCATTGTGGAAGTTTGCAAGCAGCGGTAAAATCCTCTAAGTCCATAGTATAAGATTTTTCATAGAGATCAAACAAGACAGTTGAAGAATTACGTGAAGATGAAAATTCAAACCTCCTCACAAATGAACTAGTGAGATAGTGGTATTGGCGGCACTTCTCTGCCTTGAAGCTCACAAGATCAGCGTTACGCAAATATGCATTAAATTCTTCCTTGATTCCCGCTCAATCCATAAAGTTTTCTGACGGCCATTCACAAGGCCGCACTGGAGCGTCCCTTGGTGGCTCATCGTCAGCATCACGCATTGCAAGCTTGGGTCATTGCTTCCTCGAAGAACCACCTTGGAACATTTTCCTAAGCATATTTCTTCCTCTGAAAAATTTCTGAAATTTTTAGTAACTTCAAATAAAATTAAACCAAACTCCACAAAGTTGATAGCAACTACTCCTACAAGTGCCTAGAGACTATATCATGCATTAGAACTACTTGGAACCATATAAATTTGACATGCAAGCTCAAGAACATGGTCACCTAGGCAGCACAAATTTGCAGTGAATAGAGCACTAGAACAAAAACTAATTGAACCAATGGAAGAGTCACATACCAAGGAACAATCTCCCCAAGCAGTTTTGTGAGAGGTGCTTTGAGCAAGGAGATCGAAAATCGCAGCAAAATGAGCTAGAACTCGTGCTTGAGCTGGATATTGGTGTTTCCGGGAGGAAGAAGGAGTGTGTGGGTACATGAATAAGTGGAGGGGAGCCACCGTGGGCCCACAAGGCAGGGGGCGCGCCCTCCACCCTCGTGGCCAGGTGCTTGCCTCTCCTGCAGTGTTCTCAGTGCCAGATATTCTCAAATATTCCAGAAAAAATCATATTCCATTTTCAGGGCATTTGGAGAACTTTTATTTTTGGGGTATTTTTATATTGCACGGATAAATCAGGAAACAGACAGAAAAAATACTATTTTTACTTTATTTCAACTAAATAACAGAAAGTAGAAAGAGGGTACAGAAGGTTGTGCCTTCTAGTTTCATCCATCTCATGCTCATCAAAAGGAATCCACTAACAAGGTTGATCAAGTCTTGTTAACTAACTCATTTCGAATAACATGAAACCGGAGAAATTTCGAATAACACTATGTTACCTCAACGGGGATATGCACATCCCCAACAATAAGAATATCATATTTCATTTTGACAGTAGGAAGAGGAAATTCAAAACCTCCAAATATAATCGATGGAATTTTTCCAATAGAATTGATACTATGAACTTGAGGTTGTTTCCTCGGAAAGTGTACGGTATGCTCGTTACCATTAACATGAAAAGTGACATTGCCTTTGTTGCAATCAATAACAGCCCCTGCAGTATTCAAAAAGGGTCTTCCAAGAATAATAGACATACTATCGTCCTCGGGAATATCAAGAATAACAAAGTCCGTTAAAATAGTAACGTTTGCAACCACAACAGGCACATCCTCACAAATACCGACAGGTATAGCAGTTGATTTATCAGCCATTTGCAAAGATATTTCAGTAGGTGTCAACTTATTCAAATCAAGTCTACGATATAAAGAGAGAGGCATAACAATAACACCGGCTCCAAGATCACATAAAGCAGTTTTAGAATAGTTTCTTTTAATGGAGCATGGTATAGTGGGTACTCCTGGATCTCCTAGTTTCTTAGGTATTCCACCCTTAAAAGTATAATTATCAAGCATGGTGGAAATCTCAGCTTCAGGTATCTTTCTCTTATTTGTAACAATATCTTTCATATACTTAGCATAAGGATTCATTTTGAGCATATCAGTTAATCACATATGCAAAAAGATAGGTCTAATCATTTCAGCAAAGCGCTCAAAATCCTCATCATCCTTTTTCTTGGATGGTTTGGGAGGAAAAGGCATAGGTTTCTGACCCCATGGTTCCCTTTCTTTACCATGTTTCCTAGCAACAAAGTCTCTCTTATCATAACGTTGATTCTTTGATTGTGGGTTATCAAGATCAACAGTAGGTTCAATTTCTACATCATTATCATTACTAGGTTGAGCATCATCATGAACATCATCATTAGCATTTTCATTAGGTTCATGTTCATTACCAGATTGTGTTTCAGCATCAGAAATAGAAATATCATTTGGATTCTCAGGTGGTTCAGCAATAGGTTCACTAGAAGCATGCAAAGTCCTATCATTTTTCTTTTTCTTCTTTTTAGAAGGACTAGGTGCATCAATATTATTTCTCTGAGAATCTTGCTCAATTCTCTTAGGGTGGCCTTCAGGATACAAAGGTTCCTGAGTCATTCTACCAATTATAGTAGCCACTCTAACAACATAATCATTTTTCTTACTATTCATTTCATTGAGCAAATCATTTTGAGCCTTAAGTACTTGTTCTACTTGAGTGGTAACCATAGAAGCATGTTTACTAATGAGTTTAAATTCACCTTTAACATTAGCCATATAATCACCCAAGTGTTCAATCATATAAGCATTTTGTTTTAATTGTCTACCAAAATAAGCATTGAAATCTTCCTGCTTAACCATAAAGTTATCAAACTCATCCAAGCATTGGCTAGCAATTTTAGTAGGAGGGATTTTAGCTTTATCATATCAATAGAGAGAATTTACCTTTACTACTTGTGTCGGGTTATCAAGACCATGAGTTTCTTCAATAGGTAATGGATTAAGATCATATGTTTCTTCAACAGGCGGTAAATTAAGACCATGTATTTCTTCAATAGGAGGTAAATTCCTAACATCTTCAGCTTTAATACCCTTTTCTTTCATAGATTTCTTTGCCTCTTGCATATCTTCAGGACTGAGAAATAGAACACCTCTCTTCTTCGGAGTTGGTTTAGGAATAGGCTCAGGAATTGGCTCAGGAGCTGGCTCAGGAAATGTCCAATTATTTTCATTTGTCAACATATTATTCAATAGAATTTCAGCTTCATCCGGTGTTCTTTCCCTGAAAACAGAACCAGCACAACTATCCAGGTAATCTCTGGAAGCATCGGTTAGTCCATTATAAAAGATATCAAGTATTTCATTTTTCTTAAGAGGATGATCAGGCAAAGCATTAAGTAACTTGAGAAGCCTCCCCCAAGCTTGTGGGAGACTCTCTTCTTCAATTTGCATAAAATTATATATTTCCCTTAAAGCAGCTTGTTTCTTGTGAGCAGGGAAATATTTAGCAGAGAAGTAATAAATCATATCCTGGGGACTACGCACACAACCAGGATCAAGAGAATTAAACCATATCTTAGCATCACCCTTTAATGAGAACGGAAATATTTTAAGGATATATAGGTAGTGAGATTTCACATCATTAGTGAACAGGGTGGCTATATCATTTAATTTAGTAAGATGTGCCACAACAGTTTCAGATTCATAGCCATGAAAAGGATCAGATTCAACCAAATTAATTATATCAGGATCAACAGAGAATTCATAATCCTTATCAGTAACACAGATAGGTGAAGTAGCAAAAGCAGGGTCAGGTTTCATTCTATCATTAAGAGATTGCTGCTTCCATTTAGCTAATAACCTCTTGAGTTCATATCTGTCTTTGCAAGCTAAAATAGCTAAAGTAGCTTCTTTATCAAAACCATAACCCTTAGGAATAACAGGCAAGTCTTCATCATCACTTTCATCAATATAATCAGTTTCAATAATTTCTTTCTCTCTAACCCTAGCAATTTGTTCATCAAGAAATTCACCAAGTGGCACAGTAGTATCAAGCATAGAAGTAGTCTCATCATAAGTGTCATGCATAGAAGAAGTGGCATCATCAATAACATGCGACATATCAGAACGAATAGCAGAAGCAGGTTTAGGTGTCACAAGCTTACTCAAAACAGAAGGTGAATCAAGTGCAGAGCTAGATGGCAGTTCCTTACCTCCCCTCATAGTTGAGGGATAAATTGTTGTCTTAGCGTCTTTCAAGTTCTTCATAGTGACCAGCAGATATAAATCCCAAGTGACTCAAAGAATAGAGCTATGCTCCCCCGCAACAGCGCCAGAAAATAGTCTTGATAACCCAGAAGTATAGGGGATCGCATCAGTTTTCGAGGGTAGAGTATTCAACCCAAATTTATTGATTCAACACAAGGGGAGCCAAAGAATATTCTCAAGTATTAGCAGTTGAGTTGTCAATTCAACCACACCTGGAGAACTTAGTATCTGCAGCAAAGTATTTAGTAGCAAAGTAATATGATAGTAGTGGTAACGGTAACAAAAGTAACGGTAGCAAAATTAATATTTTTGGTGTTTTGTAGTGATTGTAACAGTAGCAATGGAAAAGTAAATAAGCGAAGAACAATATGTGAAAAGCTCGTAGGCATTGGATCGGTGATGGAGAATTATGCCGGATGCGGTTCATCATGTAACAATCATAACATAGGGTGACACAGAACTAGCTCCAATTCATCAATGTAATGTAGGCATGTATTCCGAATATAGTCATACGTGCTTATGGAAAAGAACTTGCATGACATCTTTTGTCCTACCCTCCCGTGGCAGCGGGGTCCTAATGGAAACTAAGGGATATTAAGAACTCCTCAAACTATGGTCATCACCGGGAGTGGTCCTGATTATTGTCACTTCGGGGTTGCCGGATCATAACACATAGTAGGTGACTATAGACTTGCAAGATAGGATCAAGAACTCACATATATTCATGAAAACATAATAGGTTCAGATCTGAAATCATGGCACTCGGGCCCTAGTGACAAGCATTAAGCATAGCAAAGTCATAGCAACATCAATCTCAGAACATAGTGGATACTAGGGATCAAACCCTAACAAAACTAACTCAATTACATGATAGATCTCATCCAACCCATCACCGTCCAGCAAGCCTATGATGGAATTACTCACGCACGGCGGTGAGCATCATGAAATTGGTGATGGAGGATGGTTGATGACGATGATGGTGACGAATCCCCCTCTCCGGAGCCCCGAACGGACTCCAAATCAGCCCTCCCGAGAGGTTTTAGGGCTTGGCGGCGGCTCCGTATCGTAAAACGCGATGAATCCTTCTCTCTGATTTTTTCTCCCCGAAAGTGAATATATGGAGTTGGAGTTGAGGTCGGTGGAGCGTCAGGGGGCCCATGAGGTAGGGGGCACGCCCTAGGGGGGGCAGGCGCGCCCTCCACCCTCATGGACAGGGTGTGGGCCCCCTGACGTGGATTTTTTCCGGTATTTTTCTTATTTTCCAAATAGATGTTCCATGGAGTTTCAGGTCATTCCGAGAACTTTTGTTTCTGCACATAAATAACACCATGGAAAGTCTGCTGAAAACAGCGTCAGTCCGGGTTAGTTCCATTCAAATCATGCAAGTTAGAGTCCAAAACAAGGGCAAAAGTATTTGGAAAAGTAGATACGACGGAGACGTATCAGGATGCCTATCTAAGTGGGAGTTCTTAAGTAATATGATTAATTGAACTTAAATTTATCATGAACTTAGTACCTGATAGTATTTTGCATGTCTATGTTTGTTATAGATAGATGGCTTGTGCTGTTGTTCCATTGAATTTTAATGCGTTCCTTGAGAAAGCAAAGTTGAAAGATGATGGTAGCAATTACACGGACTAGGTCCGTAACTTGAGGATTATCCTCATTGCTGCACAGAAGAATTACATCCTGGAAGCTCCGCTAGGTGCCAAACCTACTGCAGGAGCAACACCAGATGTTATGAACGTCTGGCAGAGCAAAGCTGATGACTACTCGATAGTTCAGTGTGCCATGCTTTACGGCTTAGAACCGGGACTTCAACGAAGTTTTGAACGTCATGGAGCATATGAGATGTTCCAGGAGTTGAAGTTAATATTTCAAGAAAATGCCCGGATTGAGAGATATGAAGTCTCCAATAAGTTCTACAGCTGCAAGATGGAGGAGAATAGTTCTGTCAGTGAGCATATACTCAGAATGTCTGGGTGTCGGTGTGGAACGACACCTATGGGATCACAAGAATCCCTACTACGGTTGCCGGGGCACAGGATTAGTAATCAGCACAAGGATCGTTTACCCAGGTTCGGGCCGCGAGGATGCGTAAAACCCTAGTCCTGCTTTGGTGGATGTTTTTCAGAGAGTTCTTGAGCTCTCGAACTAGCTATGGTGGGTGCATGGTTCCAAAGAGCCGAATCCTTCTCCAGTACGCCATGGGCCTCCTTTTATAGTCGAAAGGGGCTGCCACAGTGGCACACAGGAGGTGGAAAGGCGTACAGTGCTGCGAGCTTATCGCTCGTATTACAGGACAAGACGCATTTAATGTGTCGCTGAGGTGTCCCCTAGCTTTATCGGGGATAGGAGCGTTGCCCGTCCCGTCCGTTGCCGCTCCTCCTTGCTTTGACACGCGCCCTGGCCAGCGATGCATGCGGCGCCATGTAGGCAGGCAGGCAGCTGAGGTGGCGCGGTGGTGGAGCCTTCACAAAGATCCGCATGCTGCCACGCAGGCGTGTGCTGAGTTGGCCTGGAAGCTCCATGTTGCCACGCGGGTGCCTGCCCAGCTGGTTGGGCTGGCAGCTGCATGCGAACGGTGGTGGAGATTTGGTTGGTGCGGGCCTGGCCGTGGCCCTGCTGGCGCCCTTGGTGAGGGCCTTGCCGGGTGGCCCGGCAAGGGTCTTGCCGTGGCGCGCTGTCGTCCCCGACAAGGATCTTCCCGGGGGTCTCGTGGCTCTCCTCGGCAAGGATCCTGCCATGGACCGTTGTTTCTTAATCCTCATCTAATCTTGAATATCCCTTGGTCTTGACAAAGATCTGCATGCCACCATGGAGGTGCCTCCCGAGCCCTGGTCCAACGTAGCTTGATGGCGTTGGAGGCTGTGGGCTTAAGGGTGGCTCACTCCAGTGGTGTGGGCGAGCTGTCCCGGCAAGGGTCTTGCCGGGGCCGCTGAGGCTGCCCCCGGCAAGGATCTTGCCGGGGGAACCTGCTTCGCCTCTCTGCTTCTTTGTGTTCTTCGTCTTGGCGTCATCTTGGTCGTCTTGGGCTTCGGTTTTACCTCGGTTCACCTCCCCTGTTCTGCTTGGTGCGGCCGTGGGCGCGGCTCCGACTGCCCATGCACAAGTAAGGGGTACAAAGATGCGCCCCTTCTTTTGTACACCAACAGGAGCCCCCGGGCCTGGGCCACACATAAGCGCGACACGTTGTTGGGCCAGGACCGAAACTATGCGCGGGCAGGCGAGGCGGTTTTTACCGCAGTAAATCTTTTCGCGCACTGCGCTTCCCACGACCCGCGTTGAACGCGCGACGTGGAGGGGTGCGCGTGACGTGGGCGGCATGCGTGGGGCGGTTCCCGCACGCATGCGTCACATCGCAGTAAATGGGCAGCGCGACCCGCACCTTCCCCATAAAAAGGGATAACCGCGAGCGCACTGTTCCTTTACCCTCTGCGCAACCCCAATCTCGGAAGCCTCCGTTCGCCTTCCTCTTCTTCCCTAAGCTTCGCTCTTGTTCGCCGCCGCCGCGTTCCCGCTGCCCTCTGTTCCTCGCCTCCCTCCCCAAGCTGCCATGGCGCCAAAATCCACCAAGGGCAAGGGAGTGGCCAAGGATGCCAGAGGGACGGAGCCGCCGGAGAGTGCGCTGGCGGTGCAGCGGATGCAGTCCGCCTTCTTCCCCTCGACAGTTGATGTGTTCGAGCTTCGGGAGGCCTTCAAGCCCCTGTGGGGGGTGAAGACGGGGGGAGAGAAGTCGGGGTACCCAGCCACGCGCGTCATCCCCGCTAACTGCGCCGAGGCTGCCCCAAATCGGTACCCTTTCTTTGTCGACTATTTCTCCTGCGGGCTTTGTCCTCCCTTCTCCGATTTCTTCAGTGACATCATGCACACCTTTGGCTTTCGCCTCTTGGATTTCACCCCAAATGCCGTGGCGTGCATGGCCCTTTTTGCGCACCTCTGCGAAGGTTTTGCCGGGGTGCACCCCAACACGGCGCTCTTCCGCCATTACTTCTTCCCTCGGATGCAAACGAGAGGCGCCATTTCTGGTTGCATCACCTAGATCCCAAGGTCCAAGGGAGCGTACCCGGATGGCGCCATGAAGGAGAGGTAGGAAGAATGGCGGGGCCGATGGTGCTGGATCGAAGAGAAGGACTCGCCGGCGTTCTGCAAAGTTCGCTGGACGCCGCCGGTCCGCAGAGGCGATTGGAGCGACGTCGATGCCGACGACGAGAAGCTCTCGGCCGCTACCACCAGGATCCTTCGGCTCACCGAGGTCGGACTCACCCTTGAGATGATCGGGGCGGACTTCATCCGCCGCCGGATTGCTCCACTGCACAACAAGGGGAGGCCGGCCTGGCTCTTCACGAACCCCGCTGACATCATGCGGCTTCGCCCCAGCCTTGACCACAATTTCACAGTGATGGGGCATGCCCATTTCTGCCAGCGGCTCTTCCAGCTCGATGTGGGCCATGACGGTGAGGTCGAGCGAACCGGCAAGGTCGCAAGGGCCGCCGCGAAGGCTGCCAAGCACCGAGCCCACGCACATGGAGGAGGAGGAGGACTTGGGCGCCGGTGGCTCCGCGTCGGTGCCAAATATTGGCGGGGAGGGGACTTCTGCTTCCCAGCCCGGGACGGGTAAGTCCCTGGCCTTTTGTCCCTGCTTTTTTTCTTCTTTTTGAATCTTTGATCTTGGCTCTACCCCGCCTTCTTCTTGATATCCAGATCCTCTCTCGACGGACTGGGAGGACCTAGACACCGTCATCGAGGACGTGGCCAAGGACGCCGCGGTGGAGGTCGAGAAGATCACCGCCAAGGAAAACGCCAGTGGTGCTGCGGAGGATGCCGCCGAAGGGCCCGCCGGGGAGCCCGGCAAGGCTACTGCCGAGGAGGCCGGCAAGGAGCCTGCCGGAGAGACCGACAGGGCTGTTGCCGAGGAGGAGGTGGTCGATGACCAGCCTTCCTGCTCTGTCGCCTCTGGCTCCGGCAAGTACCTGAAGGTGAGCGACGATCTCTTCGTTCACCTCCCAGGCGCGTCGAGCACCAGGGCTCCCGTCGAGGGGGAGGTGTTTGACGACGAGATGCTTGCCGCCGCCGGGCTTGAGATCGTTGACGAGCCGAGCGCTGGCGGGGACGGCTCTCAGGAAGAGCAGATACTCCACGCCATGGGCGCAAGCTTCCAGAAGCTCCAGGCGCTCCACCGCGCCCGTCTGGACAAGGCTAAATCCAGGATGGCGGTGGCGGAGAAAGCGGATGCGGACCTCCAGAAGTGTGTCGCCGAGACACAGGACTGGTTCCGCCAGGCTCACGAGGAGCTGAGGACCGCCCAGGGCGAGCTGGCCAAGCGCGACGTGGAGCTCACCATGAAGTTGGCTGACGTCAAGAAGGCCCAAGAGACGGCGACGAACTTGGCCGCCGGCGCTGAAGCCGCTCGGACCCAGCACGAGGCTGCACTGAACTCCCAGGAGGAGGACCTTGCCACGCGCGAGGGGAAGCTTGCCGCCATGCTTCGCGGCAAGGATGAAGAGGTGGGGAAGCTTGTCTTGTAGCGGACCCGTGAAACTGGAGTAGAGGCACAAAGAGGCGCTCGATGCCCAGGCCCTGGATTACGCCAGCAAGGTGAAGGAGCTGGAGGTGGAGCGGGACGAGCTGAAGGAGCAGGCCCTGAAGCTGTCCCAGGAGAAGGACACGCTCAACGGCGCCTTGACGGAGGTGCAGGGCGCGGCCATCAGCAAGGCCGGGGAGCCCTCCGAGGCCAACAAGTCCATCAAGGACCTCACACTGAAGTTGGAGGGCCTCGAGGGGATGCTCACGGAGGCCAAAGCCCGGGAGGGGACCCTGGCCAAGGAGCTAGAGACCGAAAAGCTGCTGCAGAAGAACGAGGCCGCCGAGCATAAGGATTTCAAGGAGGGCGTGAACCGCTGGATCGGCCGCCTCGAGGATGTTGCCGGCAGGATCACCGCGCAGCTGGCTACCATGGGGATGCCAAACGTGAGGTACGCCCCAGAGCGTAGCGGGACCACCAACGCCAAGCTGACCTTGTTCTTCGAGTGTGTTCTCAGGGCCCTGGAGCGGCTTCACGCCAACCGGGCGGCCTCGCTGGCCGACGAGGCCCGGAGGCTTTGCCAGGGCGCCATGACCAAGGTTCTCACCAAGGTGGCATACCGGTACCCCGACCTCGACTTCGACGCCGCGCTGGAGAGCTTGCCGGAGGATACTGACCTCGCGCCGCTCAGGGAGCGCATCAACCCCATCATCAGTCATGTCGGCGGAATTCTGAGGGTGGAGGGCCAGCGCCGGGATTAGGCACCCCGTTTCTTATCGCCGCTGCAGGTTCACAACCAAGACAATTGCTATCTTTAGTTAGAACCGCAACAACAATTTGATGTAATATGGCTCTGCAGCACTTTTAATATTATGCATGTTATTTTCCTGTTCGATTTTCCTTTGTATGTCCACCCTACGTTAACTGGGTAGGTTTGCCGGCGCGTAAACCCAGGGCGGCGTCTTGGGGACGGATCCCCACTGGCCTGCCGGGTGTGCTTGCTGCCGGGCGAACCACCTTACCGCCCTTAGCGTGGCCGCCCGAACTGTCGAGCTTGACTCGAGTCAGAATCGAGAGCGTTGCCAAGTGCGGAAGGCTACCCTGCCACTTTCGACGCGGCCGTTTGAACTGTTGAGCGGACTCAAAACAGAACAAGGGCGTTGCCAATTGCGGGAGGGCCCCTTTGCGTGCAGGTTTTTCATACATAGACAAGATCTCTCAGGACGATAACCTCATATATAAAAGGAAATAACTTAAGGCTCTGAATGACTTAGCTTTTCTATTGTCGCGCCGGCGTCCTTCGCGTCCACAGGGGCGCCCTTTTCTCCTGGTCGTCTCCTTCTTGGGAGCCATGGCGATGAAGAACTGCTAGGCCAACTACTAGACCAGATTCTCACAATTGCGCTACCCTACCTGGCGCGCCAAAGATGTCGGTGTGGAACGACACCTATGGGATCACAAGAATCCCTACTACGGTTGCCGGGGCGCAGGGTTGCGAGAAGAGTAGGATTAGTAATCAGCACAAGGATCGTTTACCCAGGTTTGGGCCGCGAGGATGCGTAAAACCCTAGTCCTGCTTTGGTGGATGTATTTCAGAGAGTTCCTGAGCTCTCGAACTAGCTATGGTGGGTGCGTGGTTCCAAGGAGCCGAATCCTTCTCCAGTACGCCCTGGGCCTCCTTTTATAGTCGAAAGGGGCTGCCACAGTGGCATATAGGAGGTGGAAAGGCGTCCAATGCTGCGAGCTTATCTCTTGTAATACAGGACAAGACGCATTTAATGCGTCGCTGAGGTGTCCCCTAGCTTTATCGGGGACGGGAGCGAGGCCCGTCCCGTCCGTTGCCGCTCCTCCTTGCTTCGACATGCGCCCTGGCCAGTGATGCATGCGGCGCCATGTAGGCAGGCAGGCAGCTGAGGTGGCGCGGTGGTGGAGCCTTCACGAAGATCCGCATGCTGCCACGCAGGCGTGTGCTGAGTTGGCCTGGAAGCTGCGTGTTGCCACGCAGGTGCCTGCCCAACTGGTTGGGCTGGCAGCTGCATGCGAACGGCGGTGGAGATTTGGTTGGTGCAGGCCTGGCCGTGGCCCTGCTGGCGCCCTTGGTGAGGGCCTTGCCGGGTGGCCCGGCAAGGGTCTTGCCGTGGCGCGCTGTCGTCCCCAGCAAGGATCTTGCCGTGGGTCTCGTGGCTCTCCTCGGCAAGGATCCTGCCGCGGACCGTTGTTTCTTAATCCTCATCTGATCTTGAATATCCCTTGGTCTTGACAAAGATCCGCATGCCACCATGGAGGTGCCTCCCGAGCCCTGGCCCAACGTAGCTTGATGGCGTTGGAGGCTGTGGGCTTAAGGGTGGCTCACTCCACTGGTGTGGACGAGCTGTCCCGGCAAGGGTCTTGCCGGGGCCGCTCAGGATGCCCCCGGCAAGGATCTTGGCGGGGGAACCGGCTTCGCCTCTCTGCTTCTTTGTGTTCTTGGTCTTGGCGTCGTCTTGGTCGTCTTGGGCTTCGGTTTTACCTCGGTTCACCTCCCCTGTTCTGCTTGGTGCGGCCGTGGGCGCGGCTCCGACTGCTCGTGCACAAGTAAGGGGTACAAAGATGTGCCCCTTCTTTTGTACACCGACACTGGGTATAACAATCACTTGATTCAACTGGGAGTTAATCTTTCGGATGATAGCGTCATTGACAGAATTCTTCAATCACTGCCACCAAGCTACAAGAGCTTCGTGATGAACTATAACATGCAAGGGATGGATAAGACAATTCCCGAGCTCTTCGCAATGCTAAAGGCTGCGGAGGTAGAAATCAAGAAGGAGCATCAAGTGTTGATGGTCAATAAGACCACCAGTTTCAAGAAAAAGGGCAAAGGGAAGAAGAAGGGGAACTTCAAGAAGAACAGCAAACAAGTTGATGCTCAAGAGAAGAAGCCCAAGTCTGGACCTAAGCCTGAGACTGAGTGCTTCTACTGCAAGCAGACTGGTCACTGGAAGCGGAACTGCCCCAAGTATTTGGCAGATAAGAAGGATGGCAAGGTGAACAAAGGTATATGTGATATACATGTTATTGCTATGAACCTTACCAGAGCTCGCAGTAGCACCTGGGTATTTGATACTGGTTCTGTTGCTAATATTTGCAACTCAAAATAGGGACTACGGATTAAGCAAACACTGGCTAAGGACGAGGTGACAATGCGCGTGGGAAATGGTTCCGAAGTCGATGTGATCGCCGTCGGCACGCTACCTCTACATCTACCTTCGGGATTAGTTTTAGACCTAAATAATTGTTATTTGGTGCCAGCGTTGAGCATGAACATTATATCTGGATCTTGTTTGATGCGAGACGGTTATTCATTTAAATTTGAGAATAATGGTTGTTCTATTTATATGAGTAATATCTTTTATGGTCATGCACCCCTGAAGAGTGGTCTATTTTTGATGAATCTCGATAGTAGTGATACACATATTCATAATGTTGAAGCCAAAAGAAGCAGAGTTGATAATGGTAGTGCAACTTATTTGTGGCACTGCCGTTTGGGTCATATTGGTGTAAAGCGCATGAAGAAACTCCATACTGATGGACTTTTGGAATCACTTGATTATGAATCACTTGGTACTTGCGAACCATGCCTCATGGGCAAGATGACTAAAACGCCGTTCTCCGAAACTATGGAGCGAGCAACTGATTTGTTGGAGATCATACATACTGATGTATGTGGTCCAATGAATGATGAGGCTCGCGGCGGGTATCGTTATTTTCTCACCTTCATAGATGATTTAAGCAGATATGGGTATATCTACTTAATGAAACATAAGTCTGAAACATTTGAAAAGTTCAAAGAATTTCAGAGTGAAGTTGAAAATCATCATAACAAGAAAATAAAGTTTCTACGGAGAATATTTGAGTTACGAGTTTGGTCTACATTTGAAACAATGCGGAATAGTTTCACAACCCACGCCATCCGGAACACCACAGCGTAATGGTGTGTCGGAACGTCATAATCGTACTTTACTAGATATGGTGCGATCTATGATGTCTCTTACTGATTTACCGCTATCGTTTTGGGGTTATGCTTTAGAGACGGCCGCATTCACGTTAAATAGGGCACCATAAAAATCCGTTGAGACGACGCCTTATGAACTGTGGTTTGGCAAGAAACCAAAGTTGTCGTTTCTTAAAGTTTGGGGCTGCGATGCTTATGGGAAAAAACTTCAACCTGATAAGCTCGAACCCAAATCGAAGAAATGTGTCTTCATAGGATACCCAAAGGAAACTGTTGGGTACACCTTCTATCACAGATCTGAAGGCAAGACATTCGTTGCTAAGAATGGATCCTTTCTAGAGAAGGAGTTTCTCTCGAAAGAAATGAGTGGGAGGAAAGTAGAACTTGATGAGGTAACAGTACATGCTCCCTTATTGGAAAATAGTTCATCACAGAAACCGGTTCCTGTGACGTCTACACCAATTAGTGAGGAAGTTAATGATGATGATCATGAAACTTCAGATCAAGTTGTTACTGAACCTCGTAGGTCAACCAGAGTAAGATCCGCACCAAAGTGGTACGGTAATCCTGTTCTGGAGGTTATGTTACTAGACCATGACGAACCTACGAACTATGAAGAAGCGATGGTGAGCCCAAATTCCGCAAAACGGCTTGAGGCCATGAAATGTGAGATGGGATCCATGTATGAGAACAAAGTATGGATTTTGGTTGACTTGCACGATGATCGGAAAGCCATCGAGAATAAATGGATCTTCAAGAAGAAGACTTACGCTGACAGCAATGTTAATGTCTATAAAGCTTGACATGTTGCAAAAGGTTTTCAAATAGTTCAAGGGATTGAATACGATGAGACCTTCTCACCCGTAGCGATGCTTAAGTCTGTCCGAATCATGTTAGCAATTGCTGCATTTTATGATTATGAAATTTGGCAAATGGATGTCAAAACTGCATTCCTAAATGGATTTCTGGAAGAAGAGTTGTATATGATGCAACCGGAAGGTTTTGCCGATCCAAAGGGAGCTAACAAAGTGTGCAAGCTCCAGCGATCCATTTATGGACTGGTGCAAGCCTCTCGGAGTTGGAATAAACGTTTTGATAGTGTGATCAAAGCATATGGTTTTATACAGATTTTTGGAGAAGCCTGTATTTACAAGAAAGTGAGTGGGAGCTCTGTAGCATTTCTGATATTATATGTGGATGACATATTGTTGATTGGAAATGATACAGAATTTCTGGATAGCATAAAAGGATATTTGAATAAGAGTTTTTCAATGAAGGACCTCGGTGAAGCTGCTTATATATTGGGCATCAAGATCTATAGAGATAGATCGAGACACTTAATTGGACTTTCAAAAAGCACATACCTTGACAAAGTTTTGAAGAAGTTCAAAATGGATCATGCAAAAAAGGGTTCTTGCTTGTGTTACAAGGTGTGAAGTTGAGTAAGACTCAATGCCCGACCACTGCAGAAGATAGAGAGAAAATGAAAGATGTTCCCTATGCTTCAGCCATAGGCTCTATCATGTATGCAATGCTGTGTACCAGACTTGATGTGTGCCTTGCTATTAGTTTAGAGGGAGGTACCAAAGTAATCCAGGAGTGGATCACTGGACAGCGGTCAAGAACATCCTGAAATACCTGAAAAGGACTAAGGATATGTTTCTCGTTTATGGAGGTGACAAAGAGCTCGTCGTAAATGGTTACGTCGATGCAAGCTTTGACACTGATCCGAACGATTCTAAATCGCAAACCGGATACGTGTTTTTATTGAATGGTGAAGCTGTCAGTTGGTGTAGTTCTAAACAAAGCGTCGTAGCGGGATCTACATGTGAAGCGGAGTACATAGCTGCTTCGGAAGTAGCAAATGAAGGAGTCTGGATGAAGGAGTTCATATCCGATCTAGGTGTCATACCTAGTGCATCGGGTCCAATGAAAATCTTTTGTGACAATACTGATGCAATTGCTTTGGCAAAGGAATCCAGATTTCACAAGAGAACCAAGCACATCAAGAGACGCTTCAACTCCATCCGGGATCAAGTCCAGATGGGAGACATAGAGATTTGCAAGATACATACGGATCTGAATGTTGCAGACCCGTTGACTAAGCCTCTCCCACGAGCAAAGCATGATCAACACCAAGGCTCCATGGGTGTTAGAATCATTACTGTGTAATCTAGATTATTGACTCTAGTGCAAGTGGGAGACAACCGCCTTATTTGCATCCAGGAAGTCCATTGAACCAAAGGACGCGTAAATTGAAGGAAATATGCCCTAGAGGCAATAATAAAGTTATTATTTATTTCCTTATATCATGATAAATGTTTATTATTCATGCTAGAATTGTATTAACCGGAAACATGATACATGTGTGAATACATAGACAAACAGAGTGTCACTAGTATGCCTCTACTTGACTAGCTCGTTGATCAAAGATGGTTATGTTTCCTAACCATAGACAAAGAGTTGCCATTTGATTAACGAGATCACATCATTAGAAGAATGATGTGATTGACTTGACCCATTCCGTTAGCTTAGCACTTGATCGTTTAGTATGTTGCTATTGCTTTCTTCATGACTTATACATGTTCCTATGACTATGAGATTATGCAACTCCCGTTTACCGGAGGAACACTTTGTGTGCTACCAAATGTCACAACGTAACTGGGTGATTATAAAGGTGCTCTACAGGTGTTTCCGAAGGTACTTGTTGGGTTGGCATATTTCGAGATTAGGATTTGTCACCCCGATTGTCGGAGAGGTATCTCTGGGCCCACTCGGTAATGCACATCACTTAAGCCTTGCAAGCATTGCAACTAATGAGTTAGTTGTGGGATGATGTATTACGGAACGAGTAAAGAGACTTGCCGGTAACGAGATTGAACTAGGTATTGAGATACCAACGATCGAATCTCGGGCAAGTAACATACCGATGACAAAGGGAACAACGTATGTTGTTATGCGGTTTGACTGATAAAGATCTTCGTAGAATATGTGGGAGCCAATATGAGCATCCAGGTTCCGCTATTGGTTATTGACCGGAGACGTGTCTCGGTCATGTCTACATAGTTCTCGAACCCGTAGGGTCCGCACGCTTAAAGTTCGATGACGGTTATATTATGAGTTTATGTGTTTTGATGTACCGAAGGTAGTTCGGAGTCCCGGATGTGATCACGGACATGACGAGGAGTCTCGAAATGGTCGAGACATAAAGATTGATATATTAGACGACTATGTTCGGACACCGGAATGGTTTGGGGAAGTATCGGGCATATACCGGAGTACCGGGGGGTTACCGGAACCCCCCGGGGAGACTAATGGGCCTATTGGGCCCTAGTGGAGAAGAGGAGGGGCGGCCAAGGGGCAGCCGCGCGCCCCCTCCCCCCGGTCCGAATTGGACAAGGAGGTGGGGGGGGCCCATTTCCTTTCCGCCCTCTCTCCTTCCCTCTCCTCTCCTACTCCCACATGGAAGGGGGGAGTCCTACTCCCGGTGGGAGTAGGACTCCTCATGGGGCACGCCTAGGGTGGCCGGCCCCCTCCCCCTCCTCCACTCCTTTATATACGGGGAGGGGGGCACCCCTTGGAGACACAACAATTGATCCCTTGGATCTCTTAGCCGTGTGCGGTGCCCCCCTCCACCATAATCCAACTCGATAATGTCGTAGCGGTGCTTAGGCGAAGCCCTGCGTCGGTAGAACATCATCATCGTCACCACACCGTCGTGCTGACGGTCGGAACTCTCCCTCAAAGCTCGGCTGGATCGGAGTTCGAGGGACGTCATCGAGTTGAACGTGTGCTGAACTCGGAGGTGCCGTGCGTTCGGTACTTGATCGGTCGGATCGTGAAGACGTACGACTACATCAACCGCGTTGTGCTAACGCTTCCATTTTCGGTCTACGAGGGTGCGTGGACACACTCTCCCCTCTCGTTGCTATGCATCACCATGATCTTGCGTGTGTGTAGGATTTTTTTTTGAAATTACTACGTTCCCCAACATAAATGTATTAGTACTACACAATAGCGTCGTCCATCCAACTTAGTGCGGTAACACTACTAGGAAATAGCTTATAGATAGACGCTTATTAGTAGCGCGCTATTTTGACCCACGCTACTGCTAATTACTAGTAGCGCGCCACATTAACACCTCGCTACTTGTAAATATTTACTAGCGCGGATGGCAAACCTGCGCTACTAGTAAGCAAATAGCTACAGCGAGGTGAGATACCCCATGCTACTACTGAGCCTGTCCACCACCGCAACACACCCTCCTCCGGCCGACCCCCACCCTACCAAACTCTCTCTCACGAATCCCTCAAAACAAACTCTCTCTCTCTCGCGCGCGCGCGAACCTCACCCGACCCCTCGGTCGATCTCCTCTCCCCCACGATCTCCTCGCCGCCGCCACCACCCACGACGGCCGGTTCCGGCGAGCTCCGGCCGCGCGCCACACGCCCCCAAGATTCTCAAGCTCCGCCCCTCCGTCCCCTCCGTCCAGATCCGTGCCAAAGGCCTGCACCTTTGCCCGCGGCTAGGGTTTCGGGCGCCTCCCGTGTTCTTGCCGGAATCCACCACAATCGGCGATGGCGATGCCGGAGCTTGCGGGATCCGTCACCGGCGGCAGCTGGGAGCCCTCGGGCGCCGTGTCCTCCACCCCGGCGTCTTGCGGCAGGAGGATCCTGCGCACGCAGACCACGGGCAACCTGGGCGAGTCCATCGTTGCCAACGAGGTCGAGGCTAGCAACCCGCACGTCGCGTACCTATGTATGGCTCCTACTCTTCTTCGCACATTCATCTAATCATCTTCTGGTAATTACTATTACGAAGGCACGAAAGCAGAGCAGAGCAGATCCTCTTCTCTCTTTGTTAATTATACTTACTACTCACTGCTGTTGTATTCTATTAGCACCGAGTCTGCCTCCATATTATATTCTTCATGCTGGAGTATAAGAGTAGTGCTATCTTGCAGCCGGTGATAGTCCATGGATTGACTGTGAATTTATTTCATTAAACAAGCCCATAATTCCCACTCTACCCAGCCACACCACAGAGTAGAGAGAACTACTACCTCTTCTCTTGTCTCACCCATATGCACAAGTAATTTAATAGCATCTCACTTGGGTGCTACTGCTACCTAGGTCGCTTCTTCTACTACTAATCCATCTAATTACTTTTGTGTATTTAAGCATGTGAATAGTTTGGACTGAAACTACAGTTTCAATAAGTTTTTTCGTTGGACTGCTTTTGGATTGGATGAAATAGGCTAATCCCTTAAATTAATTTAGTTTGGTCTGGGTTGTACCTATTATTGGATTGGTTTGGTTTAGTCTGGACAGAGACGCATCAGTCTCAAATGGTTTCAATCCATAGACATGAACCAAATTGTCGAACCAGACCTGCAGCGTGTTGAGCATGTCCATGACGGAAGCAGCCCTGGATGCGTGCATGATGTGCATGATGTGTATTCTACTGTTACCTGTGTAGTGGTACTGTATTTTGTTCTTCCACCACAAGTACAGCACTCCTTTCCTCTTCTCTTTTCTCCCCTCTCCTTTCCTCTTCTCTTTTCTCTCATGGAGACGCCAGAGCGCGCGCCCGCCGCCGGCGAAACCCCATCACCGGCGACCATAGAGAGCAGGGGCAACAGGAAGTCGCGGTGGCTCGCGGCCCTCTCCTAGCCCGATCTTGTCCGTGACGCCCCTCTCGCTCTGCTTTCTTTTGCCTTGCTTTGCTTTCCTGACCAGATGTTCTATGGTGCAGGATTTGCTCACCAGCCTGAAAATGCTGGTCGTGAAGCGGGCGGAGACCGCCAGACGTCCCCACCTCGCCGACCCGTTAGATTTGCGCATGCTGCGTGCTATCGGTATCGCGTGCTGCATCCTCCGTTTCCTCCATCGATGGAAACTGGCACGGAGTATGCAGTAGAATGCTTAAAGTTAGTCGATTGCTGACCTGCTGCTGGTTACTTGCTCGATGCAGTGTGCTCATCTCTTTGTTGTTTGGTAGTAAAACAATCGTCGGTATTCTGAATTTGTGTGCGTCGAATTTTGAGCAAACTTCTGAATTCATAGTGTAGGCCTTTTGAATTCAACTTTGCTGTTTCTTGCTCAGAGTAATTCATTGTTGTTGGATAGTAAATCTACCTGTACTTTCTTGTCAATTCACGTGCCATTGTAGACATCTTATAGGAGGTTCAGCTGTTCTTGCTTTTGTCAGTACTATGAATTTCTACAATCGATACTCTGAAGTCATGCAAAAAATGGACAGATTTGAAGCAAACTTTTGAATCCATAGCATAACTCCTTATTTATTTTTGCTGAATTAGAACTGTAAACTCAGCACGCATATAGAAATGCTACAGCATGCTCAACCAAATGTGTTAGTTATTGTGTCATTGGGCTGACTTTATACAAAAACCTGTTGCAAGTGCATGGAAAATGTGGCACTTGCCATTCCGGAATACTACCCGTTTTCTCTATGATTGAAGTGTCTCTGTCGAATACTTCTAAACTGAACAGCTTCATTCAGAATTCTGACACTTCTTAGTGTAGCATTGTATCTTTATTTTTACATGATCAAACTATCTTCTGTATGCAGTATGCAGCCACACTATGCCGTATATCTTCAGTAGTAAATGTATCATCTTAATAGTGTACTAAAGCTAGATTCTTTTGTAGCTCATTTTTTAGGCTTTCTCCATGGTTAATATAAATTATGCAAAGCAATGTTTACTTTGAGTGTAACTCTAGTGCCATTCTTATTATTCAATGTACATCGACGGTGCTGCTGGACTTGTGCTAGTGAGAGGAGGGGAGAAAGCTAAGAACCTTGGCCTTTAAGTTCTAGCAAGGATCAAAGGGAATGCTGATACAGCTCAGGTAAATCTTACTTGCCTCGTCATTAATCATTGTTGGTGAAACAAATGTCATTTGAGAAATCTCGGTCCATTGGTCTTGTTAATGAAGACTTTTACCAATATTATCCTTTCCCGTGCCTCGAAACTATCAACCTGGACCAAAGAATGATCCTTTTTTTAGGATTCATGGTTATTTTTTCTTGTTATTATGCATTACTATTGATTCATGTGCATGTGCTAAAAAGAAAGAAAATACCCTACTGGATTTGGATGCGGATGCCAACTAACAAATTTTCACTTTCCGACGTGGGCGCAGGGGTGATTGACGTGGACTACTGCGACCTGGTGGGCGTCATGCTCTTCAACCACTTGGAGGTGAACTTCATCATGAAGCCCGGCGATCGCGCCGCACAGATGATCGTCCAGGTCATTGCGACGCCGGAGGTCGCCGAGGTGGAGGACCTCGACGCCACCGTCCGGCGGGAGGGAGTGTTTGGATCCACCGACGTTTGAACTCCGAGCCTTGGTAGATACATCTAGAGAAGTGGTCTAGTTGTTTGCATCTGATGTCAAATGAGATCTCGTGATCTCGAGTTGAGATGTTCAATGTTGTATCCATTAATGCTGCAAGTGCTAAGATGGTTCTATGAACTTAGTTTATGTACACAGGACGTGTCTTGATTTCCATCCATGAATACTGCATCTGACTTTTTTTCTTTTCTTAATTTCTATTTAGTTAGTTGTAGCGTGGGGGGAAATGGGGGGCTACTAGTACTTGGATAGTAGTAGCATAGGTATAACTGGGGCGCTACTAGTACTTAGATAGTAGTAGCGTAGGTGCGGAATAGTGGTAGCGTGGGTGCAACATGCTACTATTAACTTTTTTTAGCTGTAGTGCGGGTTAAAAAACGTGCTATTGCTAAAAGTTAGCTATACCCTCTTACGAGTAGCGCGGGTACCCACGCTACTGGTATGCAAAAAACCTACGCTACTGGTAGCGTTTTTCCTAGTAGTGTAAGGTGGTTTCTCGAAGAAGATGATGGAGAAGCGGAGTCAGCGAAGAGTGAAATAATGGTTGCTTCGTCCGTGCTTTATGATTTGACACCTCACTGCTTTGTGATTTGTGATAGAAAGGACAGGGGAGTAGACTCTGTGCTCTATACTGTACATGCGTCCAAGCACGGGAGAAAGAGGAGAGAGGTTTCATTTTTTATTCCTTCAATCAATCAATTAGGGAGCTTCGGTTTCATCTTTTTAGCTTTGGCAGCACCGCCCACAATGGTTCCCATTGATGCCAAAAGCTATTTTCACATTTGGCTACACATTATGGATGCCCTTAACCGTACCACTTGGTTTTGCTCCTGTGTGCTATCTATACAAATCTCGATTATATTGATCTAAAAAATTATAGTATCAAGATTAGTAAAAAGGAGGTGATTTTGCCGTGCGGATGGCGGGGGAGGTTTCCTATTTTTAGAGGACGTTGGCCTGGCGGTTTGCTAACATGTGGTCCCACGTGTCAGTGCTTTACCAAGCCGATCCGCGTCCCACATGAGACAGAACAACGACAGAAGGAACACGTGGGTAACTTGAAAAAGATGAGGGAGAAGCGGATTCGGTAACAAGTGAAATTTTGGTTGCTTCGTCCCTCCAACTTCTTTTTTAGCATCATTACTTCGTCCCTCCAACTTAACTGCGGGAAAGGTGCAGCTTTGTGATTTGACGCCTTATTGCTCATTACTACGCTGGCGCCATGACTCGGGTGCTTCACCCCTACTGCTCTGCACTGTTATTTCGGTATGGCATGTGGACCCGGTTGCTTGATGTCCCACATGCCGGCGGAAGGGACTAGAGCATTTATAAAAGCGAGCGCTCCACTCTTACGACGGAGGAGTACACGACACAGCGGCCCAGTGAACTGCTACTTGTACTGTAGTACTACTATAGTTTTGTTGTTCGCGCGATCAATCGATACAAACCCGATTAAATAGGCAAGGGCGGGATTTTTCCCGCGTGGTAGATGATACTAGCCATACATTTCAAAGGCAATTTTAATGTATGCAAACGGAATAATTAAGTTACAATATGAGATCTAGCAAAACTAAAAACACATATGATTTATTGTGTTAGAGTGTAGTAGTAGTGATGTATTGCATAGTTGTTAGATGTAACATGCGAGAACGCGTAGAGATGTACATTTGGAGGGCCTACGGAGAGAAATTAGGCATAAAGTGGATTCAAATATTTGTATTCGTCTTCATAGCATTTGTAACTCATATCTACATTTTGTACAATAGACGTGAATGCTTGTTCTCTCTTACGAAACCAGTACAACAATAACGGGGTGGCGTGTGCCAATTTAGGCACTGGCACATTGGCCTACTCGGCTCCATAGAGAGAGTGAGAGAAGAGATAAACACACGGGCGGTCAGTGTATTTCAAGCGAAAAGCGTAATACGGTCACCGGACTTTAGAATACGCTTATTACGGTCACTATATATGTTTTGCGGCGATTAGACGGTATGTTGCTCACCGTTCAGCATCGGATTGCACTCTGTTGACCGGCCAAATAGTCTGCATGGCACTATGTTGACTAGTTAAATTGACCACGTTCCTTGTGGGTCCCACCTGTCAGTTCGCATAGGAAAAAGGTCAGATAAACACATTTACGCAGGCGCGACAAGACTCTGTCAGGGCCTGATGTGTGCACATGCACGTGTAGGTTGAACACTTGAGCATGAGAGTGTGTGTTGGTCGTGTGGTGTGTGAATGCATGCGTGCATGTGTGCGTGTGAGTGTTGCGTGCGTGTGTGGCTGTGTGTACGTGTGAGTGTTGCATGCGTGCGTGGCTACGTGTGTTCGTGTGAGTGTTGCGTGCATGCTGTTCATGTGCATGCGTGCGCGTGTGTGTATAATCACCACACCAGCTCCTGTATGTTAAAACGGACGACTCAGCATACCAATACAAGGCCACCTTGTCCTTTGTGCCCGCGGTCATGACTTCGAACCAGCGTCCAATATTTTTTTATCGTTTGCTTTCATTCTTATACACGCCGACAGGTGGGCCCAATGGTAGTGAGATAATGTGATGCAACACTAGAGGTGCCACGTGGAGCGTCTAACTGGTCAACTAGTCGTGTCTTGAGCAAATACAGAGCTGTACGGTGAGCCCGTGACTGTATAATAACCACAAAATATAAATGGTGACTGTAATGAGTGGATTCTGAAGTCCAATGTACGTATCGTGCTTTCGCTTCAAATACAATGGTCGTCACAGTATATATGGCGAGAGAAAGATGAAACATGCGTGAATGTGCTGGGGCATACTTTTAGAGGACCTGGAGATAGTTTGTTTGCGCACGTGAAAGGGGCGTAGAGGGGGTGTATGCGATGGAGAGAGAGATGCTCTTCGTTTCTCTTTATTATGACTAACTTTGTATATAGTATAAACATATAAAAATTCACACTGCGGAATAAATATCATTGGGGGCACCATGCAATGCAAATTAACGTTCGTACTCCTCCATGTAACTTTGTAATGTTGTATATATGTAGAAATTCTAAAATAATTTTTTGGCCACACTATGTGTGGTTTTATTCAAAAGGAATGTTGTATGCGAAATAAACGTGAAGAGAGGGCTTTTTAGATCAATGGGGTATGTGATGTAACATGTGTGAATGTGTAGTTGATGTATTTTGCAGGGCCTAGAGAGGTATGTGTATGTATTACATATTTGAGAGAGGCATGGATAGAGGGGCCGGTGGGGGGGGGGGACAATGGAGAGATAGCACTAGAAATGATAGAGGTCTAGAGAGAGAGGCGAATAGGATGTCATGGCGAGAGATGCCTTGAGTGTGTATATGCAAGGAGGGAGGGGATAGAGGCACGAGGAGAAAATATTTTGTGTGGTGTCTGTGTTGGTACGTGTGTGTGTCAGAAGATAACGAGACCTGGGGGCAGAGGGTGTGTCACCGCGTGAGGTCCGGTGGGCCGAGGTGAGGCCCTTGGTTCATTTCCGTCCTGGGCCACATTGGTCGGCCCGTGACGCATTTAGGGAGACCCATGGAGGACTAGTTGTACAAGACAAAGATAGCAGAGTTGTGAAGGACTCTTTGTCCACTGACAAAGCCGGCTAGAATTTGTAACCCTAGATCCTCGGACTAAGGTAACCCCTTATCTATGATATTACTATTCATCCAACCTAACTTTAAGGGGTATTCTACAGAATGCTCTGCTAGAATCATACTCGTCAATTAGGAAGAGAGGTTGAGACAATGCGTGACAGACAGGCCTAAAGATAATGTGCGTGCGGGAGACAAGTAGGCAGGTCTATGTATATAGAAAGGGTCGATGGGGATTGTGCGTGTGTATGCTTGTGAGGAAGAGTGCTTGAGATAAAGGTTAGTGAAAACAGTTATAAATGGGTACGAGAGGGAGGGAGGGTTATATCGAGAGCATGTCTGCGCGAAAGACACCTTAGGAGAGAGTGTGTGAGCATGTGTCAGAGACCACCGATGGATATACACCGTGTGCGCGTATGTGTGTGAGAGAAAGTCGGCGTGTGTGTGAGGAGGGGCCCATGGAGAGTGAAATTACACATAAAAGACTGATGTACACATTGATTAAAAATATAACTTGTATCCAAATATTAGGATGGGATCATGATATTTGCAATAGGCGTAAGTAACGGTCAATGATCCATCAGACATCTATATTCTATCGAATTTGAGCATGTCTATGTTATTATTCGACATAATTGATCCACAGACTTAGTATTTTGAACTCCACACAATGCATCGCTTTAGCAATCTGATATAAACATGAGTATAGTTCATGTTGTGTGTGTAAAGCACATTATACATACAAAAGTTACAAAATGAACATTATAAATAGCTACCTATGAACTAGCATACATTTGAATTCAACTTAAGGTGGTTTAAAAAAATTCAAATTCAACATGAAGTCCATTCAGTTATTCGAATTTGATATCATGGCATTTGTAAATCATACCTAAATTATGGGGGCACCAATCTTTGCTCTCCTTTTGTACATAATAGCATATATAGTCATGTACAAAATAGATTCAAATTTACCTCCTCCATTCCAAAATAATCGTAGTTATAGGATTTTCAAGTGTCAAAATTTCAAAAAGAAGCGCATAATTTAATGAGGTTTTCAAACATACAAGGTCAAATTTAACGTTGTCTATTTAGGTCAATCCTCAAAGTTCAAGAGTACTCTAAACGTGAATGCTTCTGTTTCGAAATTTCGAACAAAATACCAAAAGAGCTTCTACTCGCCCGAAACCGCGTGAGACCAATGTTTGGTAGAAGGAAATTACTTTTCTAACTCCGACTCATGAAACCTACTGGCCTGACGTCCAAAGGTCTAAACCGGGGTAGGTTTGTAGCTTCATCTAGACGCCATGCAACCACCTCCGAGAAACATTCATACACAATGGACGCCTAAGCACACATGCGCGTGGCCAAAATCGCTCCCGCCCACTATTTGGGACACCTGGGATTACCATCCTACCCCCGACCTATAGTATGTCCAAAATTTAAGAGGGGGCAAAGTTTGTACTTTCCCCAAATTTCAAACAAGCGCGTCCCATCTGTTCAAGAAAACCAAAAACAAGCGTGTCCCAGACTGAAACATGCTTCTCCCTTAGCTCCCCCATCTGATTCCCCATTCGTACTCCGTGGGCGCCAAAACTACCTCTCCACCAGCCGCGAAACCCCGAGGTCCTCCGTCCTCCGTCCGCCACCCCATCCCACACATTAACCGCCGCCCTCCTCCATCACGCTGGAGCCGATACCCCGATGTCGACGTCCACCGCAACCGCAACCGCAACGCCCTCCACAGCTAGTAGTTGAAGCCGAGGCCGAGCTGCCTCCCGGACGCCGACGTGCGCCGTACCCGAGCCAGTTCAACCACACCGTCCTACGCCTCACCGCTGCCGCTGCAACTTCGCCACCGTCCACTACACCAGAGCTATTCCCGCTACGCCGACCTTCGCCGCCTCGGATCTGCTTCCCCTCCGCCGACAGATGGCCACTGCAACCCAGTCAATAATATGGTAATGGGTTCATCCAAGGCTCCACCCTCCTCCAAAACATCGGTTCCCCCAGTAAAAATAAGAAAATCATCGCGACATCTGGAGGACACAGCACTGGCAACCAGAAATGGTACTCCTCTTCCCTTATTCAAATCTTACGTGTCTGCTTGCACGGTATTTATCCCACAAAAGACACTAGTTGACCGCTTCTTCCTGATATTAGATGTTCCTAGTAACTCGAAATGCACAAGGTTTCTCCTCATATACTATTTCACCTTAGCTAGAGGTCCGTCACCCCCTGGATTTCAATTCCTGGTCAGTTGATTCCCAATTAAAGGAAGCATTCCCCAGCGTAACAGGCGCTAGTCCGCCTATTACGCCGGGGAAGCAACACCTCGGTGTTTATCTTAGGGGTGTGGGGGGCCTAAGAGCTGCTGGCGCCCGATCTGCAGGTCGGCCGAGATTAAAGGGATGGCCGGGGGCGCTGCCAAGCACGTCAGTGGTGTGAGGTCGAGGGGAGGGCGGGGCGGCCGAGGCAGGGGTCTGGGCCAGTGGTCGCTGGCGGTTCGAGAAAGATCATCAACAGTGACTGTCGGGAGGTAGATGAAGGCCATCTGCCCATTCCTTATAGATCGGATTATCCATAAAAAATTGACTGACCTATTTATTTTCAGTCAACTATTATTTTGGTAGGACCACATGTGGTGGTGTGCTGGAGGAGTACCTGCATTTCCTAGCCATCCCTGTGCTCATATCTTACAAAATCATACGGATTAGAATCTAATTTTGTTTGCCATGTAATGTTATAGAGCTATCATATGTCTCCTGTCATTTATTTTTCAGCCACCTACTATCTACTATTTTACAGTGCACTAGTTCTGCACACACTTCACCCATACTCTCACTATTGTGTTTTCATGCATGGGTATTTCAGACTCTGCCTTGACAGAAGCATGAAATAAAAGAGAGATGTCGCTCCTGCTTTCTTCGCGGGCAGGCAAGACACGTGTCAGCGCTTTAAAGGTTGCACATTCAATAGATGGAGACGGTAAATGTACCTCTGGAGTTGATGACCTCGCTTTAACTTCGCGGTGTCATATGTGGTTGCATGTTGCATATGGTGTCTAGCTTGAATTCAAAAGGCCAAAGTCAGTCTTTATTAAGATAAGGAAAGATATTTTTTACATGAACCAGCATCCCGGGAGCACCAGAAGTCAAATAGCTAGTCAGGGCACTGGTCGAGCTAGTGACAAGCCCAGCAGAGACATGCATCACCTGGAAGCCAACAAAAAAGCCATAATGGTGGCGAAGCAGCCCGCCTCCCACCAGGCTCTCAGGTCCTCGATGATCATGCTCACCACTCTAGCCGGATGTCTAGCTTGTATTCCTTCCAATTTGGTTAAATTGCATCTGCTTAGCTTACACATTATACCTTTGAATATGACATGCCTTCGTGTTTTTGGTACATACTAGTACATCTGTCTATAACCATGTTCTTACATCAAACTAATGTTCTTGTGTATCCCTCATCAATCACTTATGATGAGACAGTCACGCCAGGGGGTTACTGTGAGAAAACACGCTCTTTTAAAGAATGCAGTGTCAGCCTCCCCACATGATTCTCAAGAAACAGCAAGGCTCGATGAAGAAAGTGAACGTAGCTCTGTAGTTGATGACCGCATTTCCCCTACACCAGCATCGCAGGTGATTGCTCTAACTTGGCAACGTGATATGTGGTTGCATGTTGCATATGGTGTCCAGATTGTAGTTCTTCCAATCTGGTTAAATGGCATGTGCTATTCTGCTTAGTTTATACATTATACCTGTTAATGTGACATGCCTTCCTGTTTTTAGTACATAATACATATGTCTATTAAGCATGTACTTACATAAAACTATTGTTTTTTTGTATCCCGCATCATCAATATGACGAGACACCTTTAGTATATGCAGTGTGATATTAGTTGCATCTTTCATATGATTTATAGCATGCGCTGCTTTTAATTTGTTGAAATGCCATTTATGATGGGACACTTTTAACTTGGCAGATTCATATTGGTTGCATCTTTCATGTGGTGTCTAGCTTGCATTGCTTCTAATTTTTGAAATGGCTTCTGCTTACTTTACACAAATAGTTGTGAATATGCCATCTCGTCCTGTTTTTCGTACATATTTTATCCTAGTATCATGTGTTTGCCTTACATCAAAGTAGTGATTGTCAGTATCATGCACGAATGAGTTCTGAAGAGTGAATTTTATTGCTTTTTCTTGTCGGTTTTACTTTACAATTCAAAATCAATAAAGCGGAAGGAAATTAGCAGGGCGGTGGATAAAGGTGCTCCTTCCAAACGGAGGGCCTCTACAGATTCTACTTCGCCACCCCCCAAGAAGATTTGCATGACAACACATGCATAGACACTCAACGTAGCTGTGTTGATGATGCGCACGTCTCCCCTAGTGCACCATCACAGGTGCTCCCTCTAACTTGGCACTGTTATATGTGGTTGCATGTTATGTATGATGTCTAGCTTGTATTGCTTCTAATTTTGTTGAATTCCATCTGCTTACTTTACACATTATACTTGGGAATAAGACACGTATTCCTGTTTCTAGAACATACAATATCTGTCTATCACACCATGTTCTTACATCAAAGTACTACTGTTGTGTAACCTGCAACAATCACTTATCATAAGACATGTTTGACTTGGGAGTGTGATAAAGGTTACGTCTCGCATTCTTTTCTAGCTTGTACTACTTCTAGTTTGTTGAAATGGCACTTATCACGAGACAGTTTTAACTTGGTAGAGTAATATTCGTTGCATCTTTCATATGGTGTCTAGCTTTCATTGCTTCTAATTTGTTGAAATGCCTTATGCTTAGTTTAAACATCAGAGTTGTGAATATGCAATGATGTCATTTTTTCTTACACATTCAATCGTCCTATCATGTGGTCGCCTTACATTAAAGTAGTTCTCGTCAACATCCTGCATCAATGAGTTCTAAAAAGAAAATTTGTATTCATTTTTCTTGTGGGTTTTACTTGACAAGGCAATACAATTAAGACATATGAAGGAAAAAATAAGGCAGGGACTAATGGCGGTCTTCCGGCGAAACCGGCATCCAAGGTGCTTTCTCTAGCTTGGAAGTGTGATATTGTCTTGCATGTTGCATACGGTGTCTCACTTGTATTGCTTGTAGTTTGATTAAATTACTTCTGCTTAGTTTACACAAATAGTTGTGAATATACCGTGCCGTCATGTTTTTTGTACATATTCCATCCTCGTATCATGTGTTTGCCTTACATCAAGGTAGTGATTGTTAGTATCATGCATGAATGAGTTTACAAGAGTGAATTTTATTGCTTTTTCTTGCCGATTTTACTTGACAATGCAAAATCAATAAAGCAGAAGGAAATTAGCAAGACAGTGGATAAAGGTGCTTCTTCCAAACGGAGGGCCTCTCCACAGTCTACTCGGCCATCCCCCCAACAAGATTTGGAAGACAACACATGCATAGACACTCAAGGTAGCTGTGTTGATGATGAGCACGTCCCCCTTGTCCACCATCACAGGTGCTCCCTCTAACATGGCACTGTTATATGTGGTTACATGTTATGTATGATGTCTAGCTTGTATTGCTTCTAATTTGTTGAATTCCATCTGCTTACTTTACACATTATACTTGTGAATAAGACACGTGTTCCTGTTTCTAGAACATATAATATTTGTCTACCACATCATGTTCTTACATCAAAGTACTACTGTTCTGTAACCTGCAACAATCACTTTTCACAAGACACGTTTAACTTGGGAGTCTGATATAGTTTACATCTCGCATTATTTTATAGCTTGTACTACTAATTTGTTGAAATGGCACTAATGACGAGACTGTTTTAACTTGGTAGAGTGATATTCGTAGCGTCTTACATATGGTGTCTAGCTTTCGTTGCTTCTAATTTGTTGAAATGCCTTCTGCTTAGTTTACACATCATAAGTTGTGCATATGCAATGGCACTAATGACGAGAGACCTTTAACTTGGTAGTGTGATGTTGTTTGCATCTTGCATATGGTTTATTTATTGTACTGTGTGACACCCAAAATTTTTGGCCTCATTTTTTTTATTTAAAATGTTGCCAGGAAATAAAACCTTTCCCAATTGTCAAGTTTTGCCTTTTGTGATATTGGATTTTTGCCTCTAGTGGGAGAAACCTTCAAAGGTATTGTTGGACTTGATTTCTCTCTATAATAAAACCATTATTTATCAGTGGATTTAAATGTTGCAAGATTTATTTATTCAAAAAGCTTTATCTCTTTAAAATGATTCCTTTTGCATTTGGGGCCTATTTGCACTACAACCATTTGATAAATGCTCCTAAAAATTCCACCAAAATTTGGGGATGTCATGTGATGTTTCCACATCACTTTTATGCAAAGATACCTTCTGGCCATTGGAGATTTTGAGCTCTACACCAATTTTTCCAATCTGGTCCAGTAGGCACTTTTGCACTGCAACCCATTTAAATATTTCTTCAAAAACTCTTCCAAGTGTTTGGAGATGTCAGTGGATGCATACAATTCATCTTCAAGCAAAAACCCAATGATGTTCTTTGGAAAATTTGAGTGGATCAACCTCTTTTGCATTCTGGTCCAATTTGGTGATTTGTACTGCAACCATATTTTTCCTTGCTCTAATGACCCTGAGCTTTTTCCTACTTGTAGCCCCTCCTACCAAACTCTTAAGTCCAGGAGATTGGGCTCATTGGAGGTTTTGAAGTGCATGTTCTAAAACCCTTTTCTTTCTGCCCAAAACTGGAGTTTTGCAAAACTTGCACTATCAACTTTCTGTTTTTGCCAAACTAATCTCACCACCATCTCCTGTATCTAAAGAGACACTGATCTGGAGACTTTGGCCACTCCAAGAGTTGCCTAAGTGCATCTGGCATTCTGTCGAACACCTGGGGTGCACAGTCAGTTTTGGCAAGCTCTCTGGTTTGCATTGTGGACTTGAACCCCTGGCCTATCAACCTTGTCCACAGAGTGCCTAGCCACCCCTACCCTCGATCTGTGCTTTGCCAGCTCCACCCTCGCGCTCTAGACCACGCTGGCATTCCGTCGAGCACCTGCCGTGCGTGCTCTGGGCGCGCCCAGAGCGCACGTTTTGCACGCGCGCGCACTACGCCGACACGCCGCACTGCCGCGCTCGACGTGACCCGACCCTGGCTCCCTCTGCATCACTGAGCCACGCACTAGCCGCCCCCCTGCTCCACGATCCCTCTGGCGTCCTGCTGCACCGCTGGCCGCGCCCTTGGCGGCACGCCGGCGTCGGCAGCGGATTCCGCCGCGGACGGCGCCGCCCAAGCCACCAGCGCACGACAGCTGCCCCGGAGCACAGGCCGTGCTTATCCCCCCGCTCGTCGGAACGCGTTCGTCGCCGCCACGATGCTCTGCAACTACAGGAAAGCGGTCGCCGGCGATCTTATCTGCTGCCACCGCGGAGCCAGCCTCGTCACGCTATATAAAGGGTCCCCGAGCCCCTCCGAGCACTCACGCGACTTCAGGCACTCCTCGTAGAGCTTCCCGCGTAGTGAATCGACCTGTGGTGGCCGTCTCCCTCAACTCCGGCCAGCTCGGCCGCCGCCAAGCCCCGGTGCGATTCGTCGCAACCGGCCACCCTCTCGCCCAACCAGCACCACCAGAAGCTTCCCCGTAGTCTTGCGGAGCTGCCCAGCTGCCCAACTGCGGTCGGAGACCACCGGAGCACCTAAGTCACTTCACCACCGTAGCCTCCCTCCGCCGCGAAGCTCGCCGCCGGCGATTCCTGCCACCTCCTCCGACCCAGCAACCACCCCGGGGACCGCCTCGGTCTTGCCGTCCCATTCCCGCCCTTGGGTGCCCTCGAGGAGCCGCCGTCTGTCGCCGGCGATCGCCGGAGCCTCGCCACCGTTCGGGCACAGAAAAGGGAGGGAGAGGGAGACCAGTCAAACCTGACTAGTGGGCCCTCTGGACCCACTGTCAGCGACCCGCGCAGCGCCCTCTCTCTATTTAAGTGGAGGCGCAAAACCCCGAATGCGCTTTCCCTGCTGCGTAAGCGTATTTCCCTCGAAGCGTTTTCCTTTTTTCTGGTTTTATTTAAAAACAGAGTTGACCAAACTTTGACTGGCTATAACTTTTAAAATAAAACTCCAAATGAGTTGATTCTTTTTCCTACCTCTCTCAAATTTCATCTAGTTTATTTTAAGATTTATTTCAAAAATATTTGAGACAGGTTTTGGTACTGTGTTTGAAATATTTGTATTTGTGTATTTTGCAAAATAGGATTTTTGGAGGAAAAGGAAAGCTTCCAATAAAGTGCATCCTTTGTATACTCTTGAAGGCAAGCATTTCTGAACTCTGGCATAATATTTGTTGTGGTGTTTGGATACGATCACAGCACCTTTTGTCTTGGAGTATAAGTGATAGTTTATGTATCGATGTAGTCTCGTGCATGAGTGCACTTTGGAGTTGTTTGTGGCCAGCAATGGATACCCTGAGGATTTGGATCGCCCTCGTGAGCTTCTCTTGCACACCGGTAGGAAGCGGGAAAGTCGTGGTCTTGGGTAGACACGAGCTTGTCCCTAATCCCTCGTTGTGACGAGTATGCCCGGCATAGCATGGTGAGGCTCGAGGAGTGGTGATTTATTTCACTAGTGGTAATATTGTTGGTGGATACTTGGATCACCTGAGTCGGTTGTAGACCGAGTCTTGTTTAGTAGCTTCCTTTTGTCGGTACCACCACTTGTCCCTACAGGGGACAGGGTATGGTTCAGTAAGTTGTCAACCCCTTTCCAAAGCACACACCGTACAGAGAGGCCGTGATGAAGGTCCCGTGGCCACGGATTAAAGCCTGTCATTCGGTCCGGGGGCATGGGTGTTTCCGGTTGGAGCCGAGGGGGGTTGCTCCCCTAGTTTGCGCGCGGTATAAATATTGTGATCCCATGCTACTCGAGGTTGTAGCCTCCCCACTTAGAGTTTTGCTTGGCAGGTGTCGTGGGTGATTCCAGGCACTGGTGAGTTAAGCTGGTGTGTGCAGGTCAGGCGTGTTTTCAATCAAAAGACCGTAGACGGAATTAGTCCCGAGGGACTGAGTAATCCCGTTACTCGTAGGAAATGGTACTCCCTCTGCAGAGGATACATCCTGTTGGATAGCCATGTTCTTGAGTATAGGACCACAGTCTGGGTTAAATCTTGATAACGGTATTCGGATGGAGAACGATTTAACTAGAACTCTGTAACGGTATTCGGATGGAGAACGGTTTAACTAGAGCTCAGTAACGGTATTCGGATGGAGATACGACTTGACTGAATTATCGGTTTTCGGATGGAGAAACGACTGTACTAAATATTGTTTATGATTATGGCACATATGCATTGTGATCTTTATTGTTTTGGACTAACCATTTATATCATGCATTTTTATTGAGTATCCCTGGGATGGTTCTACCTCCTGGATATTCACTGTGATTATTCTCGTATAAGCCCTTTCTGTGGTGTCGCTCAGACGCCCGACTGCGGCATGCTTGTTGTTCATTTATCTTTTATAAGCCCTTTATGTGGTGTCGCTCAGACGCCCGTCTGCGGCATGCTTGTTGTTCATTCATCTTTTATAAGCCCTTTATGTGGTGTCGCCCCGACGCCCGACTGCGGCATTATTATTTCTGCATTTTCCGCTCGAGGAGTCATTCAGACACTCGTTTGGCACCAGTATTACTATTCTGCATTTTTCCGCTCGAGGAGTCATTCAGACACTCGTTTGGCACCAGCATTACTATTCCGCAGTTTCCGCTCGAGGAGTCATTCAGACACTCGTTTGGCACCCAGTATTTTATTTTGGTATATTTTTATCCATATGTGTGCATCATGGTTTCTCGTATATTTTCGTGACGGATGTATGATCGTCTATTAAATCTGGAGTATGTTGGATATATTATACCCGTGTTCTTAATGTTTGCGAGTACATTCAAACGTACTCACTGGCTTGTCCCTGGCTATTGTCTTGGCCAGATTGCCTTGCGTGGATGTATGCATCGCGGTGACAACCTCGGAGCCTACGTGTTGACATTTGCAGCCTCGTGAAGATAGGAGTTATCCTGGTCAGCTGTTCTTGTGGGAAATGGAGTCCCATAGGCGCAGATGTTTCCAACCGCTTCCGCCCTCAACTATTAGAAACCAAGTGTTGTACTCCCAGGCCTAAATGGTCTTGTACTACATATTTTTGTTCCTTGCTTGGAATTCTTGTATCAAGTTGGTACCTCATCAGCTAACAGTAATCCTGGGGCTGGTGAGCACACAGGCCGTTTTTCTGGGAATTTATATCCCAAAATCCGGTCGTGACAGACTTGGTATCAGAGCCAGGCTGACCATTGGCTAATCCTATCTTAGCCAGGTCAATAAACCCAGGTTATCCCAAACCATCAGACCTTAGCCTGACCCCGGTCAAGCTTCCCGCGTAAGGTAGCTCCACAGTGACCCGACGCCTTTTCGGCGGACGGTGCCCAACCTATCAACCTAGCCCGTCGATCACGCGCCAGTGACCGACGTCCAACCCGTCTCTATCGCAAGCGTGCGGAGGAAGACTCCGTCCCCTTTTCCTATAAAAAGGGCACGCTAGCCTCGGCACAGCACAGCCTCTTCCCCCCAAACCCAGCCACGATGCCTGGCCCCATTGTTCACAATGAGACCACAGCGACCAACCTTGGAGGTTTTGTGACCATGCTCGCAAACCTCACCCGCCGTGCCTATGCGTTGGAGGAGCCCCCTGAGTATGTTGTGTACCAAGGACCCATGTACGGTGAAAGCCGTCAGTACTGGGCCACTGTGCACATCTACGGTAGGGGTCTGTCACCAGAACGCCCCTACAGGTTCACTGGGAGGACAACTCCCTTCGAGCCACAAGCCATCCAACTGGCAGCCCGAGAAGCTATAGTTCAACTCTGGCACTTGTCGCCCAGAGTTAACTGTCGCTCGTTCTACTACTACCCCAGTCGTGACGGGTATGGTAGGCCGCCTCAAGTTGCCAACGGAGACCACGAGACGGATCCTGCGCTGCTGCATCTGGTGCGCTATGTAAGGGCACTAGAGCAACTGTTCGACCAGGTCACTCTGGATCTGATCGCAGCTCGTGGAGAGCTGGTTCGCCGAGCCCCGGCGAGGAGAGAAGCGGAGCCCGACACCGACAACCCAGTCGTGCTGTTCGGACACCCGATCGATCCCCCGAGGTCTGCTCCAGCCATCCACCAGAGCACTTTGGTGACCCCAGAAGCGCTTCGTCGCCTTTTGGAAACTCATTCCAATGGGATTTGGGCCAACAACCCCCGGGATGGTCATCACCATCTCCCCGACCCTGCAGCACCTCAGCCTCAACCAGCAAATCCCGACGGTGAGAACCGTGGAGAAGCATCGGCGTCCGCAAGGCCAGCCCACTTGGACATTAACAAAGTAGACTAAGTCGCTCAAAGTTGTATCGAGCCTTAGTTTCCCTACGCTTTGTAATGTGTGGCCTTGTATCGCTTTTGTTGCATGCTGTCTGTTTGAGCGCTCTTATTTTTGGGAGTAATAGCTATGCATGTGTACGTTGGCGTACAATTGCATTTTTTATTTTCTCGGGCGCAGCCACCTAGACCAACCCCGTCAACGCCCACAGTAATGCGTCACCTTTATGTGATATGTATATCTGTGGCTTTGACCCGAGTACAGGATCGTCAGCCAGTCGCCTTTTACCCTGGTAGATATCCCAGCCCCGGTGCTATATAAAGGCCACTTCGCGACCTTGCCAAGCACCCCTCATCTTTGTGCACGGCACCCACAGCCATTCCTTGCCATGTCGACCCCAGTATTTATCTGAGAACCCCAGACGCAACCCCCGGCAGTTTTGTCAAATTATTGTGGGACTTTACCTGCAGTACTATGAGTGCCACCCGTCCACCCCAGTACGAGCTGCTCAAATCGAGGATCACTCCATCCACCTCGAAATATTGGGCAGTGGTGCACATCCCTCCCGCCTACCCAAACCAAGATCCCACGGAAGTCTCCTTCGTGGGGAAATCCATGCCGACTCCGCATATGGCTATAGAAGCTGCTGCGTACGAGGCGCTCACCCGCCTTCGATTCGCGGTGCCCTACGCCAGTGAGCGAGGGTACTATTATTTTCCGAGTCGTGCAGCACCCGGAGAAGTTGCATCTTTCCCCGGTGGGCGCATTGAGAGAGATCCAGTACTGGCCAACCTTGCCCAGTACGTCATCGCCCAAGAGCGTTTAACTCAGCGGGTAATGGGTTATCTCCAGAGCCTCGCTGATTTAAATCCTCGGATCGCTATTGGCAGACCACTGAGGCCTGACCAAGAAGGGCGCATTCATCGTCTGGTCAACCCGCTTCCCCCGATAGAAGAGGAGTGTGCCCCGGTGCCAGAGGCATTTTCTCAGGACCCTGTCGCTTTACCGTTTTCCATGTGAACGCCTCCGATGTATTTATTGTCCCAGTACTTGTATTTATGTGTTGCAGCATGTTTGTAAAATCTTTGTGCAACGGATCCGATTTTTCTTTAGTTCCTGTTTTGTGAGCAGTGTTACTGCTGTTAGCTCTGTTTTAGTTGCTTTTTCTCTCGCAACATATTTTTCAAGGATATTTCTTTTCCCCGAGTTATTGCTGCGTATATATGCAGTTTTCCCGGCATAGATTTTTCTTTATTCGCGCAGCATCATTACAGCAGACTCTCAGCAGCCACCACTTGACCTCGAGCACTGTTACAAATCCCTGAGCACATTTTTGCGCCTATCTAACTACACTCGAGGACACCACAGTCTCAGTGAGAAAGACTTGTGAGTGTTCATTCGAGCGCGAGCTGCCCCAGCACTCCGACAACAGTCAGCCCCGGTGCCGCGTCTAATCCACATGATCGCCGCCACCGCGAAGAGCTAACACTCGTGCGGCAGCATCACGACGATCATCCAGGATCATCGCGCACAGGAGCACGGAGAACCCCAGCAGCACCGCCAAACCTCCACACACCAGGACCACATACCAGGCCGGCATTGCCTCCGCCATTAGAGCCTCGGCTCGAGCTCCTGCCAGCAGATATGGAGGGGGAAGGAAGGAGAAGAAAGAGCGAGGCCGGGTGTGAGGAAGAAGAGTGGAGCACCGCGATCGTTTTGTAGCCCGAGATCGGTGTACGGTGGGCGAGGTCCACCAGCGCCACTCGTCGCTCGACCGCCGGTGTTCGGAGGGCTCAGCCCGCGAGCAGTGCCGACAGCCCCTGGCCCGCGAGGTGAGTGCACGCTGCACCGGCAGCACGCACGCCGCGCACTACCACGGTACGGCCTTGATGCCCTACGAGCTAGGCATCGCCGGTGGAGGAAGCGCGGGAGAACGCGCGAGGGAGAAGAGAGAGCCAGAGGAAGGAGAAGAGGCCGACAATGGGCCCTAGGCCCACCTGTCAGCCAGAGAGAGCACTGTGCTCTCGGGTGCGACCAGCGTATATTAGTAATTTAGAATTTATTCTAAATTACTGTATCCAGTAGAAATATCTCGTTTTCCCTAACCGTGGATTTTTCCACACTACACCAGTGTGCCACACTGTGGTTTTACACCACTTATTGCCCTCTCACTGTAGCCTTTTGGTTTTTCTGTGCAACTAGAGGATTTCATTGATAAAAGCAATTTTATTTCAAAAACAATTCTTGTCCAAAACAGCTTTTAACAAATCTCGAGCACGAGATTTTTCTTAAGGGGGGTAGTGTTGTGACACCCAAAATTTTTGGCCTCATTTTTTTATATTTAAAATGTTGCCAGGAAATAAAACCTTTCCCAATTGTCAAGTTTTGCCTTTTGTGATATTGGATTTTTGCCTCTAGTGGGAGAAACCTTCAAAGGTATTGTTGGACTTGATTTCTCTCTATAATAAAACCATTATTTATCAGTGGATTTAAATGTTGCTAGATTTATTTATTCAAAAAGCTTTATCTCTTTAAAATGATTCCTTTTGCATTTGGGGCCTATTTGCACTACAACCATTTGATAAATGCTCCTGAAAATTCCACCAAAATTTGGGGATGTCATGTGATGTTTCCACATCACTTTTATGCAAAGATACCTTCTGGCCATTGGAGATTTTGAGCTCTACACCAATTTTTCCAATCTGGTCCAGTAGGCACTTTTGCACTGCAACCCATTTAAATATTTCTTCAAAAACTCTTCCAAGTGTTTGGAGATGTCAGTGGATGCATACAATTAATCTTCAAGCAAAAACCCAATGATGTTCTTTGGAAAATTTGAGTGGATCAACCTCTTTTGCATTCTGGTCCAATTTGGTGATTTGTACTGCAACCATATTTTTCCTTGCTCTAATGACCCTGAGCTTTTTCCTACTTGTAGCCCCTCCTACCAAACTCTTAAGTCCAGGAGATTGGGCTCATTGGAGGTTTTGAAGTGCATGTTCTAAAACCCTTTTCTTTCTGCCCAAAACTGGAGTTTTGCAAAACTTGCACTATCAACTTTCTGTTTTTGCCAAACTAATCTCACCACCATCTCCTGTATCTAAAGAGACACTGATCTGGAGACTTTGGCCACTCCAAGAGTTGCCTAAGTGCATCTGGCATTCTGTCGAACACCTGGGGTGCACAGTCAGTTTTGGCAAGCTCTCTGGTTTGCATTGTGGACTTGAACCCCTGGCCTATCAACCTTGTCCACAGAGTGCCTAGCCACCCCTACCCTCGATCTGTGCTTTGCCAGCTCCACCCTCGCGCTCTAGACCACGCTGGCATTCCGTCGAGCACCTGCCGTGCGTGCTCTGGGCGCGCCCAGAGCGCATGTTTTGCACGCGCGCGCACTACGCCGACACGCCGCACTGCCGCGCTCGACGTGACCCGACCCTGGCTCCCTCTGCATCACTGAGCCACGCACTAGCCGCCCCCCTGCTCCACGATCCCTCTGGCGTCCTGCTGCACCGCTGGCCGCGCCCTTGGCGGCACGCCGGCGTCGGCAGCGGATTCCGCCGCGGACGGCGCCGCCCAAGCCACCAGCGCACGACAGCTGCCCCGGAGCACATGCCGTGCTTATCCCCCCGCTCGTCGGAACGCGTTCGTCGCCGCCACGATGCTCTGCAACTACAGGAAAGCGGTCGCCGGCGATCTTATCTGCTGCCACCGCGGAGCCAGCCTCGTCACGCTATATAAAGGGTCCCCGAGCCCCTCCGAGCACTCACGCGACTTCAGGCACTCCTTGTAGAGCTTCCCGCATAGTGAATCGACCTGTGGTGGCCGTCTCCCTCAACTCCGGCCAGCTCGGCCGCCGCCAAGCCCCGGTGCGATTCGTCGCAACCGGCCACCCTCTCGCCCAACCAGCACCACCAGAAGCTTCCCCGTAGTCTTGCGGAGCTGCCCAGCTACCCAACTGCGGTCGGAGACCACCGGAGCACCTAAGTCACTTCACCACCGTAGCCTCCCTCCGCCGCGAAGCTCGCCGCCGGCGATTCCTGCCACCTCCTCCGACCCAGCAACCACCCCGGGGACCGCCTCGGTCTTGCCGTCCCATTCCCGCCCTTGGGTGCCCTCGAGGAGCCGCCGTCTGTCGCCGGCGATCGCCGGAGCCTCGCCACCGTTCGGGCACAGAAAAGGGAGGGAGAGGGAGACCAGTCAAACCTGACTAGTGGGCCCTCTGGACCCACTGTCAGCGACCCGCGCAGCGCCCTCTCTCTGTTTAAGTGGAGGCGCAAAACCCCGAATGCGCTTTCCCTGCTGCGTAAGCGTATTTCCCTCGAAGCGTTTTCCTTTTTTTTTCTGGTTTTATTTAAAAACAGAGTTGACCAAACTTTGACTGGCTATAACTTTTAAAATAAAACTCCAAATGAGTTGATTCTTTTTCCTACCTCTCTCAAATTTCATCTAGTTTATTTTAAGATTTATTTCAAAAATATTTGAGACAGGTTTTGGTACTGTGTTTGAAATATTTGTATTTGTGTATTTTGCAAAATAGGATTTTTGGAGGAAAAGGAAAGCTTCCAATAAAGTGCATCCTTTGCATACTCTTGAAGGCAAGCATTTCTGAACTCTGGCATAATATTTGTTGTGGTGTTTGGGTACGATCACAGCACCTTTTGTCTTGGAGTATAAGTGACAGTTTATGTATCGATGTAGTCTCGTGCATGAGTGCACTTTGGAGTTGTTTGTGGCCAGCAATGGATACCCTGAGGATTTGGATCGCCCTCGTGAGCTTCTCTTGCACACCGGTAGGAAGCGGGAAAGTCGTGGTCTTGGGTAGACACGAGCTTGTCCCTAATCCCTCGTTGTGACGAGTATGCCCGGCATAGCATGGTGAGGCTCGAGGAGTGGTGATTTATTTCACTAGTGGTAATATTGTTGGTGGATACTTGGATCACCTGAGTCGGTTGTAGACCGAGTCTTGTTTAGTAGCTTCCTTTTGTCGGTACCACCACTTGTCCCTGCAGGGGACAGGGTATGGTTCAGTAAGTTGTCAACCCCTTTCCAAAGCACACACCGTACAGAGAGGCCGTGATGAAGGTCCCGTGGCCACGGATTAAAGCCTGTCATTCGGTCCGGGGGCATGGGTGTTTCCGGTTGGAGCCGAGGGGGGTTGCTCCCCTAGTTTGCGCGTGGTATAAATATTGTGATCCCATGCTACTCGAGGTTGTAGCCTCCCCACTTAGAGTTTTGCTTGGCAGGTGTCGTGGGTGATTCCAGGCACTGGTGAGTTAAGCTGGTGTGTGCAGGTCAGGCGTGTTTTCAATCAAAAGACCGTAGACGGAATTAGTCCCGAGGGACTGAGTAATCCCGTTACTCGTAGGAAATGGTACTCCCTCTGCAGAGGATACATCCTGTTGGATAGCCATGTTCTTGAGTATAGGACCACAGTCTGGGTTAAATCTTGATAACGGTATTCGGATGGAGAACGATTTAACTAGAACTCTGTAACGGTATTCGGATGGAGAACGGTTTAACTAGAGCTCAGTAACGGTATTCGGATGGAGATACGACTTGACTGAATTATCGGTTTTCGGATGGAGAAACGACTGTACTAAATATTGTTTATGATTATGGCACATATGCATTGTGATCTTCATTGTTTTGGACTAACCATTTATACATGCATTTTTATTGAGTATCCCTGGGATGGTTCTACCTCCTGGATATTCACTGTGATTATTCTCGTATAAGCCCTTTCTGTGGTGTCGCTCAGACGCCCGACTGCGGCATGCTTGTTGTTCATTTATCTTTTATAAGCCCTTTATGTGGTGTCGCTCAGACGCCCGACTGCGGCATGCTTGTTGTTCATTCATCTTTTATAAGCCCTTTATGTGGTGTCGCCCCGACGCCCGACTGCGGCATTATTATTTCTGCATTTTCCGCTCGAGGAGTCATTCAGACACTCGTTTGGCACCAGTATTACTATTCTGCATTTTTCCGCTCGAGGAGTCATTCAGACACTCGTTTGGCACCAGCATTACTATTCCGCAGTTTCCGCTCGAGGAGTCATTCAGACACTCGTTTGGCACCCAGTATTTTATTTTGGTATATTTTTATCCATATGTGTGCATCATGGTTTCTCGTATATTTTCGTGACGGATGTATGATCGTCTATTAAATCTGGAGTATGTTGGATATATTATACCCGTGTTCTTAATGTTTGCGAGTACATTCAAACGTACTCACTGGCTTGTCCCTGGCTATTGTCTTGGCCAGATTTCCTTGCGTGGAGGTATGCATCGCGGTGACAACCTCGGAGCCTACGTGTTGACATTTGCAGCCTCGCGAAGATAGGAGTTATCCTGGTCAGCTGTTCTTGTGGGAAATGGAGTCCCATAGGCGCAGATGTTTCCAACCGCTTCCGCCCTCAACTATTAGAAACCAAGTGTTATACTCCCAGGCCTAAATGGTCTTGTACTACATATTTTTGTTCCTTGCTTGGAATTCTTGTATCAAGTTGGTACCTCATCAGCTAACAGTAATCCTGGGGCTGGTGAGCACACAGGCCGTTTTTCTGGGAATTTATATCCCAAAATCCGGTCGTGACATACTGCTTCACTTTTGTTTAAACGCCAGCTATGACGAGACACTGTTAACTTGGCAGAGCGATATTTGTAGCATCTTTCGTATGATGTCTACCTTCCATTGCATTGCTTCTAATTTATTGAAATGCCTTCTGCTTAGTTTACACATCATAGTTCTGATTATCTCATGCTGTCCTATTTTTCGTACATATTACATCCTCCTATCATGTGGTTGTCTAACATCAAAGTTCAGTTCGTCTGTATCACGCATCAATTTGTTCTGAAGAACTAAATTTTTATTCATTTTTCTTGTCGGCTTGACTTAACATGGCACAGAGAAAGAGGAAGAAACACAGAATTATAGGGGATGGTGTTAGTACCAAGGACACACGGAAACGGAAGCGGAAGAATTATACAGACTCTGCTGGTACTGATGGTGCAATAGAAGGTCAAAGTCCAGCAGAAAATTGTACAAACACGGTATCCCGTACTACACGAGCTGCAAAACAATGCAAACGGAAAGTAATTGCTGCCACCAAACAAGCAGAGATAGCCCTAGTTGTTGCAACACCTTCCACAGTACCACCAGCTGCACGAGTTACTCATTTGTCAACTCAGCTAGCAGCACGTTCCCAATCTCCCTTGCCACCTGACACTACTTTCGAAGCACTCTTGACACAAGATGAGTTGGCAAGATCTGATGAACCTTGTGAGCTTCAACAGCAAGAAGGTAGTTGCTGGAGTCAAGTTATAGTTGCATCCTTCTTTATATGTAGTCTCACAGTTTGATGTACACTAACACTTCCTATGTTCGTTGTTGGACTAGCACCTAGGCTCAAGAGGAAACAAACATCGGGGATAATGCTCGATAGGTTAACTAAATCTAGAGGAGGAAGAATGGGGATCCGTTTTGAGGCAGGTTTAAAAAGGCCATGTGATGCTACAGAGTCAACCTAGTTAGTATCAGAGGCAGCGGTTGCCGTTAGGTGTCATGCACGTATCCTCCCAACATGGATTCAGTACAGGAATGACAAAGACTAAACCCAGTTCAACACCTTCCTCGACCATTTATCTGTAAGTATGGTTATGTATGGAAACTAGTAATATCGTCTTGCTCTATCCCATACTTTCTAGGTTGCTGATAATGAGACTCCCATAATTTTCAACATATGAGGTTCAAGTTGGATAGCCAAGATGATGCAACCAGACAAGCTTGCACCCATGTTTTCAAGTCTGCTCTGTGACAGTATCGGTATAACCTGAGGAAAACTCACTTTGAAGGCAAGGCTAACGATGAACTTGCCCAAACATCTCCAGTGGAAAATATATCGGATGAAGACTGGAGAGGCCTCGTTAGACACTGCTCTGATCCAAAGTATCAAGTACGTTATATGTATGTGATCAGATCACATGTTGAACTCCTATTTACGCATGTGCCTCACAAATCTATCTTCTTGTAGGTTAACTGTTCAAAGAACAAGGCCAACCGTACAAAAGTGAAATTCCAACAAACGACGGGATCTCGTAGCTATATTACACACTGCGAGGCTCTTGTAATTAGTTGTTGTTTCACTCTTTTCACTGTGCCATATTATCATATCTATATTGACTTGTTCCAAATGCAGAGGAAAGCCTGCAAGGACCAAAAAGTACCTGAACCAAATGCTATGGAAATCTTCAAGGACTGTCACACCAGCAAGACGAAGGGCATGACTGTTGGGGAACGTAGTAATTTCAAAAAAATTCCTACGCACACGCAAGATCATGGTGATGCATAGCAACGAGAGGGGAGAGTGTTGTCCACGTACCCTCGTAGACCGACAGCGGAAGCATTATCACAACGCGGTTGATGTAGTCGTACGTCTTCACGATCCGACCGATCAAGTACCGAACGCACGGCACCTCCGAGTTCTACACACGTTCAGCTCGATGACGTCCCTCGAACTCCGATCCAGCCGAGTGTTGAGGGAGAGTTTCGTCAGCACGACGGCGTGGTGACGATGATGATGTTCTATCGACGCAGGGCTTCGCCTAAGCTCCGCAATGATATTATTGAGGTGTAATTTGGTGGAGGGGGGCACCGCACACGGCTAAAAGATCTCAAGGATCAATTGTTGTGTCTTTGGGGTGCCCCCTGCCCCCGTATATAAAGGAGCAAGGGAGGAGGAGGCCGGCCCTAGGAGGGGGCGCACCAAGTGTCGAGTCCTACTAGGACTCCCTAGTCCTAGTAGGATTCCACCTCCCATATGGAATAGGAAAAGAGGAAGGGAAAAGAGAAGGAAGGAAGGGGGCGCCCCCCTTCCCTAGTCCAATTCGGACCAGACCAAGGGGAGGGGTGCGGCCACCCTTGAGGCCCTTTTTCTTCTTTCCCGTATGGCCCAATAAGGCCCAATACGTATTCCCGTAACTCTCCAGTACTCCGAAAAATACCCGAATCACTCGGAACCTTTCCGAAGTCCGAATATAGTCGTCCAATATATCGATCTTTACGTCTCGACCATTTCGAGACTCCTCGTCATGTCCCCGATCTCATCCGGGACTCCGAACTCCTTCGGTACATCAACATACATAAACTCATAATAAAACTATCATCGTAACTTTAAGCATGCGGACCCTACGGGTTCGAGAACTATGTAGACATGACCGAGACACGTCTCCGGTCAATAACCAATAGCGGGACCTGGATGCCCATATTGGCTGCCACATATTCTACGAAGATCTTTATCGGTCAGACCGCATAACAACATACGTTGTTCCCTTTGTCATCAGTATGTTACTTGCCCGAGATTCGATCGTCGGTATCTCGATACCTAGTTCAATCTCGTTACCGGCAAGTCTCTTTACTCGTTCCGTAACACATCATCCCGCAACTAACTTATTAGTCACAATGCTTGCAAGGCTTATAGTGATGTGCATTACCGAGTGGGCCCAGATATACCTCTCCGACAATCGGAGTGACAAATCCTAATCTCGAAATACGCCAACCCAACAAGTACCTTTGGAGACACCTGTAGAGCACCTTTATAATCACCCATTTACGTTGTGACATTTGGTAGCACACAAAGTGTTCCTCCGGTAAACGTGAGTTGCATAATCTCATAGTCAGGGGAACATGTATAAGTCATGAAGAAAGCAATAACAACATACTAAACGATCGAGTGCTAAGCTAATGGAATGGGTCAAGTCAATCACGTCATTCTCCTAATGAGGTGATCTCGTTAATCAAATGACAACTTATGTCTATGGCTAGGAAACATAACCATCTTTGATTAACGAGCTAGTCAAGTAGAGGCATACTAGTGACACTCTGTTTGTCTATGTATTCACACATGTATTATGTTTCCGGTTAATACAATTCTAGCATGAATAATAAACATTTATCATGATATAAGGAAATAAATAATAACTTTATTATTGCCTCTAGGGCATATATCCTTCAGTCTCCCACTTGCACTAGAGTCAATAATCTAGTTCACATCGCCATGTGATTTAACATGAATAGTTCACATCACCATGTGATTAACACCCATGGTTCACATCGTCATGTGACCATCACCCAAAGGGTTTACTAGAGTCAGTAATCTAGTTCACATCGCTATGTGATTAACACCCAAAGAGTACTAAGGTGTGATCATGTTTTGCTTGTGAGATAATTTTAGTCAACGGGTCTGTCACATTCAGATCCGTAAGTATTTTGCAAATTTCTATGTCTACAATGCTCTGCATGGAGCTACTCTAGCTAATTGCTCCCACTTTCAATATGTATCTAGACCGAGACTTAGAGTCGTCTAGATTAGTGTCAAAACTTGCATCGACGTAACCTTTTACGACGAGCCTTTTGTCACTTCCATAATCGAGAAACATATCCTTATTCCGGTAAGGATAATTTTGACCGCTGTCCAGTGATCTACTCCTAGATCACTATTGTACTCCCTTGCCAAAATCAGTGTAGGGTATACAATAGATCTGGTACACAGCATGGCATACTTTATAGAACCTATGGCCAAGGCATAGGGAATGACTTTCATTCTCTTTCTATCTTTTGCCGTGGTCGGGCTTTGAGTCTTTACTCAATTTCACACCTTGTAACACAGGCAATAACTCTTTTCTTTGACTGTTCTATTTTGAACTACTTCAAAATCTTGTTAAGGTATGTACTCATTGAAAAACTTATCAAGCGTCTTCATCTATCTCTATAGATCTTGATGCTCAATATGTAAGCAGCTTCACCGAGGTCTATCTTTGAAAAACTCCTTTCAAACACTCCTTTATGCTTTGCAGAATAATTCTACATTATTTCCGATCAACAATATGTCATTCACATATACTTATCAGAAATGCTGTAGTGCTCCCACTCACTTTCTTGTAAATACAGGCTTCACCGCAAGTCTGTATACAACTATATGCTTTGATCAACTTATCAAAGCGTATATTCCAACTCCGAGATGCTTGCACCAGTCCATTGATGGATCGCTGGAGCTTGCATATTTTGTTAGCACCTTTAGGATTGACAAAACCTTCTGGTTGTATCATATACAACTCTTCTTTAATAAATCCATCAAGGAATGCAGTTTTGTTTATCCCTTTGCCAGATTTCATAAAATGCGGCAATTGCTAACATGATTCGGACAGAATTAAGCATAGATACGAGTGAGAAACTCTCATCGTAGTCAACATCTTGAACTTGTCGAAAACCTTTTTGCGACAATTCTAGCTTTGTAGATAGTGATACTACTATCAGCGTCCGTCTTCCTCTTGACAATCCATTTATTCTCAATTGCTTGCCGATCATCGGGCAAGTCAACCAAAGTCCACACTTTGTTCTCATACATGGATCTCATCTCAGATTTCATGGCCTCAAGCCATTTTGCGGAATCTGGGCTCACCATCGCTTCTTCATAGTTCGTAGGTTCGTCATGGTCTAGTAACATAACCTCTAGAACAGGATTACCGTACCACTCTGGTGCGGATCTTACTCTGGTTTACCTATGAGGTTTGGTAGTAACTTGATCTGTAGTTACATGATCATCATCATTAACTTCCTCACTAATTGGTGTAGAAGTCACAGGAACAGATTTCTGTGATCCAATAAGGGAGCAGGTACAGTTACCTCATCAAGTTCTACTTTCCTCCCACTCACATCTTTCGAGAGAAACTCCTTCTCTAGAAAGGATCCATACTTAGCAACGAATGTCTTGCCTTCGGATCTATGATAGAAGGTGTACCCAACTGTCTCCTTTGGGTATCCTATGAAGACACATTTCTCCGATTTGGGTTTGAGCTTATCAGGATGAAATTTTTTCACATAAGCATCGCAACCCCAAAATTTTAAGAAACGACAACTTTGGTTTCTTGCCAAACCACAGTTCATAAGGCGTCGTCTCAACGGATTTTGATGGTGCCCTATTTAACGTGAATGTAGCTGTCTCTAATGCATAACCCAAAACGATAGTGGTAAATTGGTAAGAGACATCATAGATTGCACTATATCCAATAAAGTATGGTTATGACGTTCGGACACACCATTACACTGTGGTGTTCCAGGTGGCGTGAGTAGTGAAACTATTTTAGATTGTTTTAACTGAAGGCCAAACTCGTAACTCAAATATTTTACCTCTGCGATCATATCGTAGAAACTTTTATTTTCTTGTTACGATGATTCTCCACTTCACTCTGAAATTCTTTGAACTTTTCAAATGTTTCAGACTTTGTGTTTCATCAAGTAGATATACCCATATCTGCTCAAATCATCTGTGAAGGTCAGAAAATAATGATACCTGCTACGAGCCTCAATATTCATCGGACCACATACATCTGTATGTATGATTTCCAACAAATCTGTTGCTCTTTCCATAGTTCTGGAGAACGGCGTTTTAGTCATCTTGCCCATGAGGCATGGTTTGCAAGCATCAAGTGATTCATAATCAAGTGATTCCAAAATCCCATTAGTATGGAGTTTCTTCATGCGCTTTACACCAATATGACCTAAACGGCAGTACCACAAATAAGTTGCACTATCATTAATAACTTTGCATCTTTTGGCTTCAATATTATGAATATGTGTATCACTACGATCGAGATCCAACAAACCATTTTCGTTGGTGTGTATGACCATAAAGGTTTTATTCATGTAAACAGAACAACAATTGTTCTCTAACTTAAATGAATAACCGTATTGCAATAAACATGATCAGATCATATTCATGCTCAACGCAAACACCAAATAACATTATTTAGTTTCAACACTAATCCCGAAAGTACAGGGAGTGTGCGATGATGATCATATCAATCTTGGAACTACTTCCAACACACATCGTCACCTCGCCTTTTACTAGTTTTTGTTTATTCTGCAACTCCCGTTTTTGAGTTACTACTCTTTAGCAACTGAACCAGTATCAATTACCGAGGGGTTGCTATAAACACTAGTAAAGTACACATCAATAATCTGTATATCAAATATACCTTTGTTCACTTTTACTAGTCTCTGTTTATTCTGCAACTCCCGTTTCGAGTTACTACTCTTAGCAACTGAACCAGTATCAATTACCGAGGGATTGCTATAAACACTAGTAAAGTACACATCAATAATCTGTATATCAAATATACCTTTGTTCACTTTGCCATCCTTCTTATCCACCAAATAGTTGGGGTAGTTCCGCTTCCAGTGACCAGTCCCTTTGCAGTAGAAGCACTTAGTCTCAGGCTTAGGACCAGACTTAGGCTTCTTCACTTGAGCAGCAACTTGCTTGCCGTTCTTTTTGAAGTTCCCCTTTTTCCCTTTGCCCTTTTCTTGAAACTAGCGGTCTCGTCAACCATCAACACTTGAAGTGGTCTCGTCAACCATCAACACTTGATGTTTTTCTTGATTTCTACCTTCGTCGATTTCAGCATCACGAAGAGCTCGGGAATTACTTTCGTCATCCCTTGCATACCATAGTTCATCACGAAGTTCTACTAACTTGGTGATGGTGACTAGAGAATTCTGTCAATCACTATTTTATCTGGAAGATAAACTCCCACTTGATTCAAGCGATTGTAGTACCCAGACAATCTGAGCACATGCTCACTAGTTGAGCAATTCTCCTCCATCTTTTTGCTATAGAACTTGTTGGAGATTTCATATCTCTCAACTCGGGTATTTGCTTGAAATATTAACTTCAACTCCTGGAACATCTCATATGGTCCATGACGTTCAAAACGTCTTTGAAGTCCCGATTCTAAGCCGTTAAGCATGGTGCACTAAACTATCAAGTAGTCATCATATTGAGCTAGCCAAACGTTCATAACGTCTGCATCTGCTCCTGCAATAGGTCTGTCACCTAGCGGTGCATCAAGGATATAATCTTTCTGTGCAGCAATGAGGATAATCCTCAGATCACGGATCCAATCCGCATCTTGGCTACTAACATCTTTCAACATAATTTTTCTCTAGGAACAAAAAATAAACACAGGGAAGCAACAACACGAGCTATTCATCTACAACATAATTTGCAAAATACTATCAGGACAAAGTTCATGATAAATTTAAGTTCAATTAATCATATTACTTAAGAACTCCCACTTAGATAGACATCTCTCTAATCATCTAAGTGATTACGTGATCCAAAGCAACTAAACCATGTCCGATTAACACGTGAGATGGAGTAGTTTCAATGGTGAACATCACTATGTTGATCATATCTACTATATGATTCACGCTCGACCTTTCGGTCTCTGTGTTCCGAGGCCATATCCGTATATGCTAGGCTCGTCAAGTTTAACCTGAGTATTCCGCGTGTGCAACTGTTTTGCACCCGTTGTATTTGAACGTAGAGCCTATCACACCCGATTAACACGTGGTGTCTCAGCACGAAGAACTTTTGCAACGGTGCATACTCAGGGAGAACACTTTTATCTTGAAATTTTAGTGAGAGATCATCTTATAATGCTACCATCAATCAAAGCAAGATAAGATGCATAAAGGATTAACATCACATGCAATCAATATAAGTGATATGATATGGCCATCATCATCTTGTGCTTGTGATCTCCATCTCTGAAGCACCGTGCTTGTGATCTCCATCTCCGAAGCACCGTGCTTGTGATCTCCATCTCCGAAGCACCGTCATGATCACCATCGTCACCGGCGCGACACCTTGATCTCCATCGTAGCATCGTTGTCGTCTCGCCAACTTATTGCTTTTACGACTATCGCTACCGCTTAGTGATAAAGTAAAACTATCACATGGCGATTGCATCTCATACAATAAAGCGACAACCATATGGCTCCTGCCAGTTGCTGATAACTCGGTTACAAAACATGATCATCTCATACAACACATTATATCACATCATGTCTTGACCATATCACATCACAACATGCCCTGCAAAAACAAGTTAGACGTCCTCTACTTTGTTGTTGCAAGTTTTACGTGGCTGCTACGGGCTTAGCAAGAACCGTTCTTACCTACGCATCAAAACCACAACGATAGTTTGTCAAGTTGGTGCTGTTTTAACCTTCGCAAGGACCGGGCGTAGCCACACTCGGTTCAACTAATGTGAGAGAGACAGACACCCGCCAGTCACCTTTAGGCAACGAGTGCTCCGAACGGTGAAACCAGTCTCGCGTAAGCGTACGCGTAATGTCGGTCCGGGCCGCTTCATCTCACAATACCGCTGAACCAAAGTATGACATGCTGGTAAGCAGTATGACTTATATCGCCCACAACCCACTTGTGTTCTACTCGTGCATAGCATCAACGCATAAAACCTGGCTCGGATGCCACTGTTGGGGAACGTAGTAATTTCCAAAAATTTCCTACGCACACGCAAGATCATGGTGATGCATAGCAACGAGAGGGGAGAGTGTTGTCCACGTACCCTCGTAGACCGACAGCGGAAGCGTTATCACAACGTGGTTGATGTAGTCGTATGTCTTCATGATCCGACCGATCAAGTACCGAACGCACGGCACCTCCGAGTTCTACACACGTTCAGCTCGATGATGTCCCTCGAACTCCGATCCAGCCGAGTGTTGAGGGAGAGTTTCGTCAGCACGACGGCGTGATGACGATGATGATGTTCTACCGACGCAGGGCTTCGCCTAAGCTCCGCAATGATATTATCGAGGTGTAATTTGGTGGAGGGGGGCACCGCACACGGCTAAAAGGTCTCAAGGATCAATTGTTGTGTCTCTGGGGTGCCCCCTGCCCCCGTATATAAAGGAGCAAGGGAGGAGGAGGCCGGCCCTAGGAGGGGGCGCACCAAGTGTGGAGTCCTACTAGGACTCCCTAGTCCTAGTAGGATTCCACCTCCCATATGGAATAGGAAAAGAGGAAGGGAAAAAGAGAGGAGTAACACATCATCCCGCAACTAACTTATTAGTCACAATGCTTGCAAGGCTTATAGTGATGTGCATTACCGAGTGGGCCCAGATATACCTCTCCGACAATCGGAGTGACAAATCCTAATCTCGAAATACGCCAACCCAACAAGTACCTTTGGAGACACCTGTAGAGCACCTTTATAATCACCCATTTACGTTGTGACATTTGGTAGCACACAAAGTGTTCCTCCGGTAAACGTGAGTTGCATAATCTCATAGTCAGGGGAACATGTATAAGTCATGAAGAAAGCAATAGCAACATACTAAACGATCGAGTGCTAAGCTAATGGAATGGGTCAAGTCAATCACGTCATTCTCCTAATGAGGTGATCTCGTTAATCAAATGACAACTTATGTCTATGGCTAGGAAACATAACCATCTTTGATTAACGAGCTAGTCAAGTAGAGGCATACTAGTGACACTCTGTTTGTCTATGTATTCACACATGTATTATGTTTCCGGTTAATACAATTCTAGCATGAATAATAAACATTTATCATGATATAAGGAAATAAATAATAACTTTATTATTGCCTCTAGGGCATATTTTCTTCAATGACTACACCAGTCAATGCCGCTGTTGTAAGTCCTTAATCCTCATGCCTTTTAACTACTACTTACTCTGACTCGTGCATTGAACTGCATGGTTTGTAGCCAATGTCTATTACTCATTTCAATTTTATACAAAATTGTCTTAGCGTATCAATTTCACCTTACAAGGTTTAAAAGAGAGGAGTCATGTTTCTTTGATCTTGATATGTAATCTAGTTCCGTGCTGGACTTGCCCACACAACGTTACAATTGCATGTTTGTCTGTTCTTAGTTGCTTTGTGATATGAATGATGTCATACTATGCTTACCATATTATAAACTTTGTCTCTTTTATCCTTAGCTGTCAATACAATGTGAAGAAATAGACAATACATTAGCCATGGTACATGGTCATATGTTTGGAACCTAGTTTCATTATGTACTTTGCAGTAAAATACAACTAATATTTTACACGGGTTCACCAGAATAAGTTCTCTATATAGACCAAAGCTATTTTGTTTGGTTTTGATGCCTCCTTAATATCTTTTATTCTGGTACTACTAATGTAAAAACTCAACTTTTCAGCAAGCTATGGAAAAAATGGTGGAACCGCCACCTTCTAAAGGTGATGAGGCAACTATAACCACAATGTCACCTCTTGCTGCAGCGGGTCAGTACTGTCCACTAACAGTGCTAAAAGTACATTCCTGCGTAATACTGGGTTGGTTGTTAAGGCAATCTCTTCCAAACTGCCTCATGATCAAGATATGCAAGCTCAAAACAATGTTATATCTGTGCTCCAGACACAAGTCCATTCCCTAACAGAGACTCTTTGTGAAACAAGGAGAGCCATTGTTCGATGTCGTCAAGATATGCATGGTTTTGAAACCAGACTATCAGACATTTGTTATGTTGTTTAGGAGCCTAGGAGAAATGAAGGCGAAGGCTATGGTGCTCCATCAGATAGTACAGCATGATAACGTAACAGTCAGGTCAAATGAACTGAGCTGCTGAACTTCTGGTGGTGCATTTATCTGCCAGACTATTAACATTTATGCCAACATTCCTTTTGTTTTATGGTTGTAATTTGTTTGTTGTGATACAAAATTTGTTCTTAACGTGCAGCCACCGGCTGAAGAAAACAGCAAGCCATTTTTGTATAGTGTAGGGTGTTCCCTATATTTGCACTAGTGGCTAACTTTGATGCCTAGTGGATGTAATCTGTGCAATCGCCTTAATAGCCTAGTGTTAGTTTCGGGCTTATTTATTTCCTAGTCTTATTTTTCCCTGGTTAGCTAGTGGCCGCAACAACCATGGGCCATATACGGACCATGGCAACCTTGAGCCTGCTACAAGCCGTAGGATCCATGGGCCGTCGGATAAATGGGCCTCCAACGGGCCGTAGAATCGGTGGGCCTCGGGCCGTCGGATAAATGCGTCCACATGGGCCGTAAACGGGCGTAATTGGTATCGGGCCAGCACGCTAACACGCCGTTAACAGGCCGGAAGACAGTAAAGGCTTAATTCTGTCACAGGCATAACGGGTCGCTAATGGGCCAGAATATAGGACAGGCTGGAAATGGCGCAACAGGTTAGCAGGCCACAAACGGGCCGATTCTAACCACGGGCTGAATTTGGCCAATTAGGGGAACAGGCCAGTAATGGGCCGGAAGTAATCGAGGGCCGGAAAGGAGCCCAAGAACGTATGGGCCATCAGTAGGCCGAAAGCTAACACGGGCTGGAAACGGCCCATGTGAATTATGGGCCATTAATGGGTACAAAGAAATTTACTGTTCATTATGGGCCAGAGTCACCGTGGGCCACTAATGGGCCTGAAGATATGAAAGGCCTCATATGGGCCGAAAGACGTCATGGGCCATACATGGGCCAAAGTGAAACAGGCTGGTGTTATATTCAACGGCCCATATGACGCTGTTGGGCCGATTTCGGGAAGGCCCTAACGAGCCGTGAGTTACCGGGCCGTAAAATGGGCTATATGCGAACATACCGTTAACAGGCTTTTCATGGGCCGGCCGGCTAACTTTTGAAAAAGTCAAACGGGCCGGCCTTTGTAACCTAAATCGGCCAGTGTTGGGCCATCGCACGTGTCGACATATCATAGGCGCCTATCTGACCCAATGACGATGTAGCGCCCAAGATGTGATTATATCCCAATCACGTGATGAATTCATGATCAGGGCACAATCGCATTTCGAGCGCATAGCAAGGTGGATATCATTACAGCATACCATGTACTGAATAGATGAGAATACAAGATAAAGGCTTACACTCGCCACAAGCTACAACATCAATACAACAGTCCATCAATACATAGCAATCATAATACAGAAGAGCAGGATCCGACTATGGATGAAATCAAACGAAAAAGAAGAACGACATCCACCCTGCTAGCCCAGTATACCCGACCTAGAACCTATCCCTTGATCCAAGAAGAAGCAGGAGAACTCCAAAACAAGCAAGCATCGCTCTCACGTCATGATCATCGCATTACCTATACCTGCAACTGTTGTTGTAGTAATTTGTGAGTCACGAGGACTCAGCAATCCCATTACCATGGGTATCAAGAGAGCAAAGCTTAATGTGTATGGAATGGATAAGTGGTGAGGTTGCAGCAAGCGACTAAGCATTGTATGGTGGCTAACTTACGAGTACAAGAGTAAGATGAGAAACTACACAAACGGTCGCAAACTAGTAATGATCAATAAGTGATCCTGAACTACTTACGTTCAAACATAACCCAACCGTGTTCTCTTCTCGAACGCACCTGAAAAGATACAGTCACGGTTACACACGCGGTTGGTGTATTTTAATTGAGTTTATTTCAAGTCCTCTACAACCGGATATTAACAAATTCCCATCTGCCACATAACCGTGGGCACGGCTCTCGAAAGTTTAAACCCTGCAGGGGTGTCCCAACTTAGCCCATGACAAGCTCATGATCCGCGGAGACAATCCTCCATCTCGGGACCCTCTGATCAGACTCGTAATTCCGGTGCACAAGACATTTCGACAATGGTAAAACAAGTCCAGCAAGACCTCCCGACGTGCCGACACCCTGATAGTAGTCGCGCGTATCTCGTCTCAGGCCACGATCGGATGGGAAAGCCTACGAGTAGAACCAGATCCTCGGGTTGCCCCGTGGTGGCCCAACAGTCTGCCCATTTGGGACCAACACCATCAGCACTAGCCCCTGTATTATGTTGAATAATGAACCTCGAGTAGCGCTAACTCCCTATGCGTCAAATTTATTATCATATTCAGTTATTATGTTGAGCAAATGGTAAAACCAATGTTGGGCCTTGCTGGAAGAGTTTTATTCAAAGCGAACTGTCAAGAGGGGCCATAAACCCTCATCGTGTTAGGGACGCAAAATCAAGGAATATAACACCGGTATGACGGAAACTAGGGCGGCAAGAGTGGAACAAAACACCAAGCAAAAGGCTAAGCCTTCCACCCTTTGCCAAGTATATAGATGCATTAATTAAATAAGAGATATTGTGATATCACATGATATCCATGATATCCATGTCCCAACATGGAACAACCTGCAACTGCACCTACAACTAGCAACACTATAAGAGGGGCTGAGCAAAGCGGTAACATAGCCAAACAATGGTTTGCTGGGATGGTGAAAAGGTTAGAGGCTGTTTCATGGCATATTGGGAGGCTTGATAAAGAAGTGGCAGGTAGCGCGACATAGCGATAGCATTGAGACAACTAGCATAGAAAAGATAGTAGTGAGATCCAAGGTAATGGTCATCTTGCCTGAAATACTGCTTGGAAGAAGACCGAGTCCATGAAGAAGACAAACGGGTGTACTCGAACGAATCCTCACAATCGCAATGATAACCAGAACTATCGAGAAGAAGCACAACCGGAAAGAAGCAAACAACATGGTAAACCAACAAGCATAAACATGGCATGACGCACAACCAAGTATGATGCATGTCCATTTTAATGAGGCATGGCATGGCAAAGTGCAACAAACAATACTATAAATTAAGTGGAGCTCAATATGCAACGAGTTTCATATTTACAAAACACCACATTCAATTATTTAATTTGCTCTCGTTTAAGCTACTCAACAATATTAAATGTTGTTAAACATTGCAAGAGATGAAGCATAATTAAACTAACTATTTAGGCAAGTTTAAATGAGGCTGAATATAAAAACAACAATTCTGGAAAATCCCCATATGCATATTTTGAATTTAATGCAAACAACAATTTTAAACATTTTAAATATTGTTATCATGATGCGGATGACATATGCAAGTTATATGCATTTTTTATGAAAATGTTGACACTAGCATGTTATGAAGCATTTTTCACCATGGCGGAACTAAAGGGGTGCCATGGCAATGACAACGGAAATGACGCCACGGCAACATTCCGATGATCTGACAACTCGTCGAGATGTAGGTGCAAAAGAAAGTGGGCGTGAGCTTGTCCTGCAAGGATGGTGGGGTGATCCCGGACACTGGGTTCCCACATGTCGATGGCATGGCAAAAGAGGAATGTGCAAGCGACAATGCAGACACGGTGCAAACACGAGCATCTCATTCAACACACATGCATTCCTTCACGGCGTCGTCTCGGTGGTTATACCTTTGAAGCGTGCGTTTTCGGAGAGGATCGACTTTGATGGTAGCGGAAGTAGTGGTTTCCGGTTCAGAGGGGAACTTGACGAATCCGAGTCCTTCCGGGATTGACGGTAGTGGTACTCGTGACGGTAGTGGAACTTGACGTTTATGGTCCAAGGGTCTTCGCGACAGTAGTCGTACACGCTCCGATGGTCGGGGTCGGTAGAGGTACTCGGGGTATTGAGATGGTAGTGGTACAAGGTCGTCGTGGGAAGTAGTCCTACTCTCGAACTTGTCGGATCCACGGTGACGATAGTGGAACTTCACGGATCCGTGGTCTCCGGGCGTAGTGGTACTTGGCAAATCCCGAAACGGTCTTGACAATCCAAAGTGGCGCAAGTGAGATGCACATCCATGGAGTCTTCAGACTTGGGCTCCGGGTACAGGATTTGAGGGTCTCGGTGGTGCCCATGGGGCCTGGGGCTGCCGGTGAAGCAGTGGCCCACGGGGTGACGCAACACGAGCAGTCAACGCAGGCGACCGAGTGGCTGCTCGATGTGGACGGCACGGGTAACTCTTCGGGCGCAACCGCGCCATGGCAGGAGGATGGCGATGGGAGATGACCAGGTCGCTTGATGAGGCGAGGGGCGTCGGGAAGACGAGGAATGACGGAGAGGCACGGGTCAGGAATCCGACAAGGACGGCCAGACTGGTCGAGGGAATCGAGGGGTAGGAGGAGAGCGGGGTCGAGCGTGGTGGCGGCGGAGCAGAGATGGACTCCGGCAGGACCAAGGTGGCCCGGCGAGGCTGGTGGTGCGGGGTGACGAAGGAAAGGCCGGAGCGACGACGAGCCGAAGGACAGCGAGGACGAGGGAGCTCTCTCCCTGGCGCGGGGAGGGAGACGAGTGGGGCGGAAAGGGGATCAAGGCGCAGAGGGCATCGGAAGGCAGGCGCGAGCAACCGTAGAAGGGAAGGCGTCGAGCACGAGGAAGAGGAAGACGGAGATGGCGCGGGGCAGCGGCCTACAGGGTCATCGGCGCGGGCGCCATGGCCGGAGGCCAAGGTAGCGGTCGAGGGGATCGGGCGTGGGGCGCTGCCCTCTGCATCTGTGTGTTGTGTGTGTGGCGGCGCGAGCAAGGGAACAAGGGAGAGGGGGTCGAGCAGAGGGTTCGCTAGGGTTACAGGGCAACGGCTGGGCCTTTGGTGCAGATGGGCCGGCCTGAGTTCTTGGCTGGGCTCTCTCTCTCTCTCCCCCTCATATTCTTTAGCAGAAAAGAATTAGAGAGAAGAAAAGAAAGAGAGGGTTAGGGAAAGAATTTGCGCATGCAGATAATTTCCCCGGACTCATAAAAATAAGCTTGATCCAAGAAAATAGAAAGTGAGCGTGGGCATGGAGTTGAATTCCACCTCATTTGAATTAATTCAAATGGGTTTGAACTAGGACTAGGATTTAGAAGTGCCCAAAAATATTGAGACTTTAGGAGGAGCCTCAATAAAAGAGATAAGAATTATTGGCAAAGTTTGAGGCAGGGAATTGAGTAGAAAAAGCATGGAAGTTTAACTGCAGGTGTGTTATGGTGATTCCAAAGTTAGGAATATTTTAATATAGCTCCCTAATAATATTGGGAGACTTTTATATGTTGTAAAGAGAAATCACCATGTGCATTTCCATCGATTTAAATGGACCGAAGATCCATGCAATTTATTTAGATGAGTTTTAAAGGGGGTGCAACATGACATGATACAATGCACATGATGCAAAGATGAATGCAACAAACCAAACAAATCTCACGACGAATCTCAAAATCCACGGAAGGCATCTGGAGCGTCGGTCTTGGGGCGTCACAACTCTCCTCCACTTACAAGAGATCTCGACTCGAGATCTAAGGATGGCACCGGGGAGAAACGGAAGAGGAAGAGGTAAGACAAAGTTGCTTCTTTGACAAACGAGTGAAACCAATGAACCTTGAGAGGTTGAAAACTTGAAAGAAGAACACAATAGAGTTGAACGAAATTGAGAGCACTCCGATAGAAAAGAGAAACAAGGAACACCATGTGAACCTTGGAGGTTGCAAAGCTATGAATGACGAGCACAATGGGAAAGAAGGAATTGAAACCACTCCGGTTGAAACAAGATAAGCAAGGAACAAGGGAGAACAAATTCGAACAACACTCCGGTTGAAAAGAGATGCAAGTCTTGATAAGATGAAAGAACTCGAATGAAAACACAACACTCCGGCTAGACGGATAACCAGGGAAAATAACATGATCTTGAGAAATTGAGATGATTGGTCGAAGAGAGCAACATCACAATGCCTCCGGAATAAAAGAGTGGAATGAAAAGAACGAAGAAGAAAACAACATGTTCTACCTCAATTGAATTTGAGAGAGCATCCTTAAAAGAAGGATTGAACAGAGTTGTTGGAAGATTAATACGAAAGGATATGATCCTCGTGGGCTTATGGTGACATCTCAAAATTATGAGGTGAGCTTCTGTCAGCAACGAAAACAATTGGTCAGATTAGATCAATGAAAAGATGAAAAGCCTCTTTCACCGAGAAGGATATGGAGAAAGCTTGGATCATTGATAAGCACCACAAATAGCAACATTCCCAATGGAAGGCTTTAGGTGAAATATATACCAAGATAACTCCAAGGAAGAAAATGATGGGTTTAAATATCTCATTCCTGACAACTTTTGAATCATGAAACATGAAGGAAAATTGTCAAGAATGATATAAGACCACCTCAAAAGATGAGACAAAAAGAACTGCACTTCAGAATGCAAGATGAAGAATGCTTGAACACCAACAAGAATCTTGAAGAATACTTCGAGAATGAATTAAATCCTTGATGAACCACCATGTATAGCCTCTTGGAAGAACTCCAAAAATGAAAGGATGCTAGAACGAAGTGAAGGTTTGAAAAGAATAAGACTGAAGCCTTGCAATGACTTAGATGGAGCTTCGTGATGATATAACCACGAAGCGTTGCAACTCCGGAAATAAAGAAATTAGATCACTTGGACGAAACAAGAATAAGAATTATGTTATGCGTATCCTTCACCAATTTAAATTTATGACAAGCAATTGATTTTCCATACTACTTATTCTTTCTTGCAAAGATTGAGGAGAGATATAGCGCAAACTTGGGAAAATCTTCATGCACCATGGGTAGGATTGGAAAGAACGTGTAGCGATCCGACCTCAAACAATCAAATCTCTGTGCATAAGTGTCATCCCTGGATCGGTAATGCTGACACACACAGTACTTGAAGGATTTATAACAGAGTGCAATCACACACTTATTACATCGAATGTCTCAAAAGAGAACTTATTACATTAATATGGCTGAAGGCCATCTAAATAAGATAACTGCGGAAGCATCGAAGGTAAATGAGTCCATCAACTCCAACGGCATAGCTGAGTGCATGACAACGACCTAGCGCACCTTACTCTTCGTCTGAAAAGTCTGCAACATAATACGTTGCAGCCCGAAACGGGTCAGCACATGGAATATGCTGGCAAAATAACACTGTAGAGCAATGAACAAGATAAATGCTAACACTACGTGCATATATGGCTGGTGGAGGCTCTATGGTTATCATATTTTTGCGTAAAGCCAATTTTTCCCTACAGCAAAGGAATATATTTTATTTAACTAACAAGTTGGTTGATAAATATTGAGAAGGTTCCTCCAACTCAATCCCAATTAAACAATATTAATAATCCAACAAATTAATTAGGAGTGATGAGATCAAATCAATAATTCAAGAACCAGATACTCAAGATGTCCATAACCGGGGACACGGCTAACCATGATTAGTTTGTACACTCTGCAGAGGTTTGCACACTTTTCCCCACAAGACTCGATCTCCTCCGTTTGATTTCTCACACTAGATGGTGTTTGAGAAAGGGATGACCAAGACACAGTCTTTCAGAAGCATTAACTCTTTACTCTGGGTAGACAGTACTACCTACATCCCCTACATCTGCTAGCCTACCACTGAAAGAGGTCACATGACATACTCAACTATGCTAGAGCCCATAATGGCTTTTGGCTGCACACGGAAGTTTCTAGCATGAATAATCTTATGATCCCTTTGAGCCTGGGTGGCGAACCATTGGACAATCACACGGGTACTCCGGGATATCCGACAGCGCTGGATTGCTCCAGGTGCCTAGACAACCACTGGGGTGCTCCAGGGTGCCTCACCAATCCACCCAGATGTGTATTAAAGTAGCCACCTTATGTTAACCATTAATTAACAACTCTCACATCTCTCATGGATACACTCAACCAATCCACGTCTACGAGCATAGCATAGCAGTATAAGCATGACGTAGAAGTAACTCCCAAGGTTTATAATAAAGGACAATAGGTTCTACCTCATCAACTACTTCCCAAAACCCACAAGTTAAGCAGATCCTACTCATGCAATGTTTGAGGGTTGAAACTAATGCATAAAAACTGGGTATTAAAGGGATATGATCAAAGTGTTACTTGCCTTGCTGACGATCTGCAACCTAGAGACTCGTAGTAGCATGCTTCGCACTCCGGAAATTCTATCGCAAACAAACAATAGCATACATAAACACTCAAGCATAGATGCAAGGGTAAAAACTCAGATAAAAAGATCCAAATTGAAAGTTCAACTGAAGTGCTTCGATTTGCAAAAAGAATCAATCAAATCGGAGCTACGAAACTCAAACTACGATCAAAAAAAGTTCGAAATCAAATCTGCTTCAAACCAAATTTTAAATTTTCAAAATCATGTGCAAGTTAATTAACTGGAAAGAGGGGTCCGAGACAAAGATTTTGGCATTGGTTTCACTGGATTTGGACGAACGGTTAAAAAGTTGCGGGGTTTTGAAGATCAGGGGCTAATCTGCGATAAAAATAATCACGGATAGGTCCCTGGCCGAAATAAAATAAAAAGAAAAGACTAACGAACGAACGTTCCCTATCAGGGATGAATGGATGAATGCATTCGCGAACAGAGGCGTTCGGGTGAACGTTCGCTAAATAGATCCGATCGAGAAAAACCGAGAAAACCGAGAAAAAACCAAAGCGGACTGGCGAACCGGAGCGGTTTTTATATCGGTCAATGGGCGGCGGGTTAACGGCGGCGGCGGCGGTGCTGGCGGGATCCGGCACGGGCGGCGAACGGCGCGGCGGGGCGGAGCGGCTCTAGCAGCGGCGCGAGCGGCGGCGGCGTCGGCGAGCGGCGGCCCTAGCGGGCGGCGGCAAAAGCAGCGGCGGCAATGGCAAAAGCGGCGACGGCGCGCGGCTTGCGGCGGCGGCGGTGGCTGCGGTGGCGGGGTGGTGAGAGGCGGCGGGGGCGGGCACTAATTAAGGGGGCGGCGGCTTGGCTTGGGGAGGGGGCCGGCCCGGGCAGGAGTCCGGCTGTGACTCCGCCTCGGCGTCCGTGCCGAGCACGAAGGAAGGCTGCGCGGGAGGCTGGCAGCTCGGCCTGCTCGGCTGGGCCTTTGGCCCACTCGGGCGAAATTTTTTTCAAATAAATTCCGCCAAAGAAAAGTCCTATTAACATATAAAAAAATTTCTAAAAATGCCCGTCTAAATAAAATATTTAGAACAGAGTGAACATTTTTCTGGCCTAATAATGCGATTTTTAAGAATGCATATTTTTTCTAATTCGAATAAAATCTCAAACAAAATCCAAATAGAATTTATATTTTATTTTAAAAAAATTCCTCCAATATTTCTCTCTCCTTTAAGAAGTCATATTATCTTCTCTCTTTTATTTTTAATATTGGAAATATTTGGAGAGAAAAATATTAAAACCAAATTGATCCTCTTTCAAATTTGAGAAAATTCAAATATGAAATTTTACGAAATCTCCAACTCTCTCCTTGGGTCGTTGAGTTGCTTAAGATTTCTAGGATCACAACCAAAATGCAAATAAAATATGATATGCATATGATGACCTATGTATAACATCCAAATTGAAAATTGGGATGTTACAAACCTACCCCCCTTAAGATGAATCTCGCCCTTGAGATTTGGGTTGGCTAGAAAATAGGTGTGGGTGGTCCTTCCGTAGGTCTTCTTCTCATTCCCAGGTGGCTTCATCCTCGATATGGTGGCTCCACTGAACTTTGCAAAACTTGATGACCTTACTGCGTGTAACTCGGCTGGCAAAATCGAGAATCAGGACGGGTTTCTCCTTGTAGGTTAGGTCACTGTCCAACTGAATTGCTTCCAGGGGCACTGTATCTCTTAGAGGGATATCGGCCATCTCTGCATGGCACTTTTTCAATTGGGAAACATTAAACACATCATGAACTCCTGACAATCCTTCGGTTAACTACAACTTGTAGGCCACTTCTCCCATACGCTCCAAAACTCGGTATGGTCCTACAAATCTCGGGGCTAACTTTCCCTTAACTCCAAATCGTTTAACTCCTCGGAGCGATGACACACGTAGATATGCTTTGTCTCCGATCTCGTAGACTACCTCCTTGCGTTTGGAGTCTGCGTAACTTTTCTGCCTGGACTGAGCTACCTTTAATCTGTCGCGAATCAACTTAACCTTCTCTTCGGACTCCTTGATCAGATCTGTTCCAAACAACTGACGGTCCCCAACCTCATCCCACATTAACAGTGTCCTGCACCTTCTTCCATACAAAGCTTCGAAAGGTGCCATCTTCAAACTAGCCTGGTAACTATTGTTGTATGAGAACTCTGTGTAGGGTAAATTATCATCCCAACTGGATCCATAATCTAATGCACAAGCTCTCAACATGTCCTCCAGAATTTGATTGACTCTCTTGGTCTGTCCATCTGTCTGCGGATGAAAAGATGTACTAAACTCTAGCCTGGTACCCAAAGTTTGGTGCAACTGATTCCAAAACTTCGAGGTAAACTGTGTTCCTCTATCTGATACAATGGTCCTCGGAACTCCATGCAGACATACGATCCTGGTCATATGTATCTTGGCCAACTTCGCACTCGTATACGTGGTTTTCACTGGGATAAAGTGAGCCACTTTGGTCAAGTGATTGACTACTACCCAGATAGAATCATATCCCGATCGGGTCCTGGGTAATCCGGTGATAAAATCCGTGCCAAGCTTGTCCCACTTCCATTCGGGTATCGACATAGGCTGCAGTAATCCTGCTGGCTTCTGATGTTCTGCCTTCACTCTCTGACATACATCACATACGGCTACATACTCGGCAATATCCTTCTTCATACCTGTCCACCAGAAACGCTCCTTTAAATCCAAATACATCTTGGTGTTTCCGGGGTGAATCGAGTATGGCGAGTCATGAGCTTCCTGAAGTATTAGCTTCCTGATCTCTGCATTATTGGGTACATATACACGGTCCTCAAACCATAAGGTTTCGTGCTCATCCTCTCGAAAACCCTTGGCTTTTCCTTTACTCATCTTCTCTTTTATCTCAGCAATTTCTTTGTCATCCTTTTGAGCTTCTCGAATCTTCCCCAATAATGTTGACTGAACCTCCATTGTTGCAACAAAACCTCTTGGAACTATCTCCAAACGGAGTTCCTTGAGATCGTCAACTAACTCCTGCGGTAATCCTCCGCTTATGACGGTATTGACATAACTCTTCCGGCTCAAAGCGTCTGCTACGACATTGGCCTTTCCTGGATGATAATGCAACTTCATATCATAATCCTTTATAAGCTCCAACCACCTCCTCTGCCTGAGATTCAGTTCCTTCTGTGTTGGGGCTATAACTATCACTACAAAAAAAATACACTTCCATGATGATACGTGTTTGTCACAGTAAGTCACGTTTTCTGTCATGCATGTACATCCATGATAAATTTATGACAGAATCAAGATAGTCATACATGTGCTGTCGTAGAAGTGTTTCATGACATTACCAAAATTATCATCACGGAAGTGTCCACTTCCATGACGATAAATCGCGCGTCAGAGAAGTGCTTTCGTCAAGGGTGACCGACACGTGGCATGCACCGTAACGGAACGCCGTTAAGCTATCGGGTCCGGTTTTGGATCCGATAACCCGTTAACAGCCCCGACCAATGGGGATTTTCCACGTGTAAAATCATCATTGGCTGGAGGAAACACGTGTCGGCTCACCGTTGGGACAGATGTAATCCACTCATTGGACCCAAAGCTCCTATGATACGTCGACACGTGGCACGGCCCAACAGAGGCCCATTCCTGTGAAAAGGCCGGCCCGTTTGACTTGGTCAAAAGGTGGCGGGCCGGCCCACGGCAAGCCTGTTAACGGCCTATTCGCATATAGCCCATTTACGGCCCGCTATCCCAGGGCCCGTTTACGGCCTATCCAAATTAGGCCCAGTAGAGTCATCTGGGCCGTTCAATATAATTCCAGCCCGTTTTAACTTTCAGCCCATGTATGGCCCATGGCGTCTTTCGGCCCATATGAGGCCCTTCGTAACCCTCGGCCCCTTGACGGCCCGTGGTAAAACTGGCCCGTAATGAACAGTGTATCACTTTATACCCATTAACGGCCCATTATTCCGTTGGGCAGTTTCCAGCCCATGTTATCTTTCGGCCTTCTTAGGGCCCATTTATTCTTGGGCTCATTTCCAGCATTCGGTTACTTACGACCCGTTACTGTCATTTTCTGCTTGTGGGACAAATTTAGCCTGTGGTTACAGTCGGCCCGTTACTGTCATTTTCTGCTTGTGGGACAAATTCAGCCCGTGGTTACAGTCGGCCCGTTTGTGGCCCGTTAATACGTTGGGCTGTTTTCATGTCAAAAAAACCCGTTGGGCTGTTTTCATAGAGTTATCAAATGCGGCCTATTAACGACCCGTTATTGTCCACGAATAGTACGGCCCATGATTGGCGAAATGATGATACGCCCCGTAGAAGGCCCATGGATCGTACGACCCATAAAAGGCCCATGGATCGTACGGCCCGTATGAGGCCCATGGATCCTACGGCCCATATAGAAGGCCAATGGATCCTACAGCCCGTAGAAGGCCCATGGATCATACGGCCCGCAGGAGGCCCATGGTTACAACAGTCCGTGTGTTGCCATGATTATTTTGGCCTAGTTTCCAAAAATAGGTTATTGTGGCCACTAGAAAAACACAGAAAAAGAACTGCAGTGACTACAAGGAAACAACTAAACAAGACAATAAGGAAATAAATAAGCAAGCAATTAACGCTAGCCTAGTATCGCTATTACACATATTACATCCACTGGGCATCAAAGTTCGCCACCAGTGCAAATATAGGGAACAAACCAGCATATTACATACACTAGCTGTCAAAATTGGCCACCAGTGCAAATAAACGCGGCAGCAAAACAAGAGCATAACTGAAACAACTTCAGAAGAGCTCAAGAAACGTGGTATCCACCATGCTGGCAATAAGCTTAGCAAGCTTATTAGCTTTGTCCTGTTTGGCGCTAAAATCCTCCAATGCTTGCTGTTGCACCAGAAAGTATGCATCTGAATGCTCCAGGGACTTCCGCAGTCCTTCCGCTTCTTGTCACAGCACAGCTGATCGATGTCTTTCAGCTTGTAGTTGAGACTCAAGAAACCGAACTAATTCAGACAGTGAGTTTGTTGTCTCACTGTCTTCGAGATAGTCTTCCTTAGCTATTTTATCAGCTTTGTTGGAGACCAACAAGGATGTGTCACTATCCTGAACCTTATCTGCATCACTTCCTTTACCATTGCTTAATAAGGCAATATTCCGTCAGCATTCTAAAAGAAGAAACAAGCAGACACATAACAGGTTTAGCATGTACTAGTATATGAAACTCATTTCGGAGAACCAGTTCATTAGTAAGGTGGACGGGGTTAAACTACCAAGTCTTCTATTGCCAAGTACTAGTACATAATAAAAGCATCAAACAAACATATATCTATGTCCTATGGTCACTGCATTGTCTTGCCAAATCAAAATAGAGACACGGTTCAAATCATATCAGTTCAAGACAAAGCAACAGTGAAAGAATACAAAGCGTGGGAAACTACACGGCACAACAAGATTTCAGATGGGTACCACGGGTCTACATGTACAACAACACTATTGGCTCTGTTGTGATGCTAGTAATGTGCATGATATGAGAAGTCAACTATATACACAATTGAAATTGAAATCAACAGAGCTATTGATAAGAGCAAGCCTGTTAAAGAAACATGCATGAACATACCTACTGTGCCATTGGAGTTTCGATTGGATCCTTCAATTTAAAAATAAGTTTGTATGAGTAAATACAGTGATACAAGAGCAAAGCAGTATGCACGATAGAAATCATAGTTAAAAAAGGTGCGCCTAAGCGAGCGCTTAAGCGCGCCTAGGCTCTAGGCGTTGGCGAAAAGCATTGCGCATAACTACGCTTAATCTGTGCATAACTGCGCATAAGTATGCGCTTTGGTCAGTAAAGCGCAAGGCGGTGGCAAAATGCACAATTAACGCCTAGCGCTTTTTTGAACTATGATAGCAATGGAATCTTAAATTAGAACAGTTGTTCTTCAGGTTTAGGCACTTGTTCTACATGAACAGAGTACAGTAAGACGCAAGAATATAGTACTTAAAAATAGAAAATGAGCTCATAGACCTTACCACATTCTTTGTTCGGGACCAGTATAGAACAAGGTGTTCCCAGTCATCGTCCAGTAAATGTGTCTCAGGAGAACGTAAGGGAATTTGATGAGTTTCTTTGCCAGTGAAGTACGTTTTCTTCAGGTAATTCCGATAGGGCCACCAAGCATTCTTGAAGATAGCAGAGGTATTAGCACAGGTTACCTCATCCTGAGTTTCCAAATCAGTCCTTCTCTATAGAGAAAAATGGGAAAAATTGTTGTATTATAACCATCACGGAGGTAGGATGTATGGGACAAAGCAAAGTAATTGCCATGAATAACATTACTTACACATAACTCCTGGACAAAGACCTGCAACTGGCATTTTCCTTCATCTTTAGTATAATATTTCCAAGATGGGAAGATACGCACATACGATTAAACAACATCAAATGTGATAGATGCTAAACTACGACTAGCTGGTTGTGCTTCCTCCACAGGAATAGGCGTACTAACTGGTGGAGTTGGGGTTCGCCGTGGTAGTACTGGCCCTTTGGGCACTGGAGCTGCCTTACTAACTGCTCTTGTTTGGGAGCTCTGTGGTGGAGATGGTGCTGTGTCAACAGGAACTGGGTTACTATCTGCTGGGGTTAGGGTTAGATTGGGTGAAGCTGGTTCTCTGTCCATCGCAGTAGGGGTACAATCTACGAGAGTTTGGGTTATGTGTGGTAGGGCTGGTTCTTGTGCATGTACAACCGGGGTGCTATCTCCACCAAGAGGTAGCGCTGTTTTATTTGAAGACCGTGTTTTTAGTCCGCTAGATGCTGGCATCACCCGCTCCAATTCAACTGGCTGATAAACAGGAAACATAGTTGAATGTACAGACATTGTATGAGATACAGATGCAATAGATAGTGTGGAAAAAGAGGGCATGAAATAGTTGACATGTATATTGTTTAACTAAAACGGATAGCATGACATACTTTCACATATATGATGTCTATCTAAACTGGATAGCATAGCATAACATAATTCAAAGATATGATGAATAACTAAACAGGATCACATGACATAATTCACCTACATGTTATCTAAGTAATCAGGATCGCATCATTTAATTCACATATGTGATTTATATGCTAAACAGAGGGCATTAGATATGATGTCTGAACTAAGAACATGGTGTTGAATATTGTGTATATGATGTCTAAACTATGCAATGCAAGACACCGTATGCATGATATGAGCAGTATAACCGTGCCAAGTTAGAGCATACACCTCGGTGGGGGAATAGGACTGGTCATTTGTCTCTGAATACATCTCTGAGGAGCTATTGGGACCCAACAAGAGATCTGCTTTGACAGGTAGCACTGTCTGCTCTGAAGGCCTTGTTTTCACTCCAGATTTTTCAATGTCCCACCCAAATGACTGATTCACAGGAAGAGTAGTTTAATGTACAAACGTTGTCAACAAATGGAAATGTAATGAAGAAAAGGATGGGCAAGATATCATTCAAATATATGATGCCTGGTTAAACAGGATGGCGTTGCACATTTCACGTATATTGTGGCTGGCTAAAAGACATGAGACTGCATAATTCCCATATATGATATAGAAACTAAATAGGTGGCATTACAGAACATGTCTAAACTAAGCAGATGACATATATGATGTCAAAAGTAGGCACTGCAAGGCAACATATGCATGATATGACTAACATCATCATGCCAAGGTAGAGCAAACACCTTGGGGGTAAATAGGAGTGGTCAGCGGCGTCTGAATCCGCCTCAGAACAGATATCTTCCTCTGGATTACAATCTAGAGAGGGGTGGGGAGGGTTTTCCATTGAACCCACCATGGAGCGATGTCTGCATGACATTGTATTGCCACGCAAAACTCTTCTCTTTTTCTCTACATGTTCAGCAGGACTGTGTACAATATCTGACATGCATACGAAAAAAATATGGTGATATTATGTAAGGAGAGCATGCAGAAATTTAGAGTGATGGTAACAACCAGTGGATGGATCCAAAAATAATGATAGCAGGCTGATGATTGCTTTAATTTAATAAAAAGACAGATGATGATTGCTTTACTATTTATTTCCCACCCAAGATGAACAACATAGGCATACCCTAGGTGAACCAGATATTAGACAGAGATACTATTCATTGCTTCCTCGATATGTGCCCCACAACTAATTTAGAACTCAAGTTTGAACATTAAATTGGACCTGACTTGGAGTCCAAGAGGTGAACAGGACGATAAAGTAGCAGGTAATTTTAAGCAATGCATAACATGAGCAGAAACAAAAGAGTGCGACCTCTCTTGTGGACCCTTGTACTCCTCAAGTTCATCTGCTGAGTCGATGATGGTGATGCCGTTGCGGTAGGTGCCGGCGGCAGGGAAGGAGATCTGAGGCGGCGAAAGACGGTCAGGAGTCGTGATGTCTGGTTTGGTGGATGTTTCTGTCAATGGAGCAGCTCAGTTGAGGTGGACGACGTCGCGGTAGGAGCAGGACAAACCACACAAAGTTCCCTTCAACACCTACCTGTAACTGAAGTAATTCTATAAGGGCTCATTTGGCTTGCATGATTCTAAAAACGCAGGGATAGGAAAAACACCGGAATAGGATAGGAATGCACATGGTAAACAGAGCATTTGTAAACACAGGATTTCTGTCAACTTGAATGTTTGGTTTACAGGAATTGGAAGAGCAGAGGAATGCAAAGAAACATGGCCAAAATAAAATGAAACCATATGAAAGCGTGTACAGTTAGAATGTTATTCTCCCACTAATGCACTTGGTCTTGTTTTCATGCATAGGATTTTGAAAAGTTGGTCCAGGTGGATGTTTTGCTTCATTCCTTTCAACAAAATGCATGAATAATTGAATAGTAGAGTGCCATTGGAAAATTCCCTATTGCTATGTTTTTCCGTTGAACCAAAATAGCCCTAATGGATCGACATGAATGTATAGTAATAAGTGATGCAACAAGTGTACAACCTCTTTGCCGTAGCCGTGTCGACCTCAACATCATTGGGTTGGTCGCTGAAGCAGTTGAGGCAGAGGTGGCTGTCGAAGGTGTGGAGGAAGATCTGAGGAATCTGTAGACGGCGTCCAGGGCACTGCTCTGTTGTGATGGATCGTTCTGTCGTTGGAGCAGCCCCGGTGAGCCGTAAGACGTCAAGGCTGAAGCAGCACAAGACAGACATCGTCAATCTCAAGTGGGATTCTAATAGCATCTCCAATAGATGATGTAAAATAGATGTAAAATTTACATCACCAAAAACCACCTGACTACAACAGATGAGGTAAAAACTGTTGATTCTGAACTTAGCTATCGAAACTAAAATTTACTGTGGAATCTGAATGTTACTGTCGAAACTGAACGCAATGGTAGCAGAGAGGCACTTGACATGTAGTTTAGGGAGGGCCTGCAGTTCATCTTCAACCTGCACCCCCTGAGCCGCCAGCCACCACCGGCCGAACTGCCGGCCCCAGCGCCGCCTCGCCGCCCCGAAACAACTCCCCACCGCCGGTCCGCCGCCGCCCCAGCCAGCCCTATAGGCCCCCGCACCCACCCTGAACCCTAAGATAGATAGTGGGGTACCTCTCCGGCGAGCCCCCATCCCCGCTGCGGGTGGTTCTTCCTTAACTCCGGTGAGCCCCCCACCCCCTGAAAATCGACTGACCCAAAAGTTGATTCAGTCGACTAAAGTGTAGCTAAATCGGAGCAGAGCAGTAGCACGAGCGAGGGGGAGAGCAGCAGCAGCGCGAGCGAGCGAGCGAGAGCCGGAGCAGCAGTAGTAGCGCGAGCGAGTGATCGAGTGAGAGCCAGAGCAGTAGCAGTAGCGTGAGCGAGCGAGCGAGAGCCGGAGCAGCAACAGCAGATCCGGCTGGTATGGACGCCCCCGAAGGGGCCTCGCATTGGGGGAGAGCCGCCGTGGAGATGTCTCTCACGGCGCCGGCTTCAAGGTAGCCGCTGCATGGGGGTGTGGGATGGAGCACCGTCGGCGCCGGGAGGTCGAGCTAAGGAGAAGGTGCGGTGCAATGAGTGTACAACCTCTTTGGTGGCGCCGAGTAGGCCTCGGCTTTGTCCGAGGAGTCAGTGAGCATGCTGCAGTTCCGGTGGAGCAGGTTAAGGCGATGCTGTGGGGATGGAGCAGCTGCGATAGACGAGGCAATCGTCGGAGCAGCTCCTTGGAGGTGGAGGACGGGGCGGCTGAACCGGCGGGACGACGAGATGGACGACGGATCCTCATCCGGGGAGGTGGACGAGGGACGTCGAGCTGTTGCGGTGGACGACGTCATCGGGGAAGAGGCTCCGGCTGGGTAGCGGTGAGGTGGCAGACGGAGGAGGGTGAGGTTTCGCGGCTGGAGCGGAGAGGTTATGGCGGCCTGGGATTTTGAATGGCAAAAAGGAGGCGATGGGAGGGGGTGAACCATGACTTAGGGACGCGCTTGTCCAAAATGTAGGGTGTGTTACAAAAGTACCCCCCACCGATTTGAACTAGCAGCCCTTTTGGCTCAGGGTTAGAAGGGGGATTTTGCGTGTCAGGATTTGACAGCTGGAGGGAGTTTTCGCGCGCGTTCTAATTTCAGGATAGCAAGGCGCGGGTTGTGAAGGCGCCAGTTTTGGGAGCATCATATCTGAATTTTCGGGACATAACAAGGCGCGGGTTGAATTTTAGGGACAAGCCTAACGTGTAATATTGTACTTGTACGTACCAAATCAATTCGCACTTCCTTCAACAAAAAGAAAAAGAAAAAAATAAAACTATTCACGCCACACAAAGAGAGAGTCTTGCCCCGTTTTACTATAAAAATGCTATTCAAAGCTACTCCCTCCTTCCATCTATATAGGGCCTAATGCGTTTTTCGATGCTAAATTTGACCAAATATTAGAGCAACAATATATGACATGCAACTTACACAAAGCACACCGTTAAATTCGTCTGTGAAAAGTTCTTTCAATGATATAATTTTCACATTGTGCATGTCATGTACTATTAATCTTGTCAATACTCAAAGGCGGTCTTAAAAAACACATTACGCCCTATATAGATGGAAGGAGCAAGTATGAATCCATGTTATGTCCAATTAAATTTTTTCGCTTGTTGTATAATGCATGTAACCTACTCATACCAACATTTTAGTGCATTACAAATGTCTATACTATCACTGCAATTCGAACTGAATTTGAATTCGTTTCTCTTTTTCAATAAGAATCTACAATCATGATTGTTGCCAACTTCAACCATCATTCGTGTATTACGTTAATAACACACCACATGATTACTATAGAGATAGATATGAACTATGTGTACTACATGAACTCGAATTCTATTTTTTGAATACACTTGATGTTGATTCCAAATAGTAGCACATTTGATGTACTAACTATATATTCATAATCTAAACCATGTTCCATACGTGTACACTGTGTTTATCACACATAGTATAGTGCCCCGCCCCCTACATTATGACAAGTATTTAGACCTGAGCTGCAAAAGCCACACGTTAGCCCAAATTATGATCAATGTTCTATATATTATACGTAGTACTAGCAAGATGCCCATGCGTTCCACAGAACATCAACATGATCAAGGGGAGGCCTAATTTGCAAATATGGAGAGGGGTGTGGGTATCTTTTTTCAAAATTGCCATAGTTTCCTTCCGATCCGTCAGATATAAATCAGACGGCCTATATTGCAGGATGGCAGGCACACCATCATCAACAACTCCGTTTTTTTATAAGAGTAGAGATAAAATATATTATATGTAGTATACCATGTTCATAACCACACCATCTGTATCACCGTTATATATATTCACACATGCGTCGGTTTAAAACACTATGATAAATTCTTCAAATATCCGAATTCGCTTTTTATAATGAAGTATGATCTCTATTCGTCTTTTACACCCACACAATCCTCTTATCTCGTGCATGCACACGCCCGCATCCCTCTCACCCTCCCCCAGCATTCTCTAGCTCCATCGCACAAATTCGTCTTTTCACTTTAGGTCGTTCACCCACGGTGTGTGTAGGCCCCCCCAACTCCTTCTTTACGGCACACATCGATCGATATGCCTCTCTAGCCAGGTGTGCCTAGCACAAACACAAGCTTCCCCTCTTCCCTTATCACCGTCCATGCCTCACTCCCACCACTCATTTCATCGATCTCGTACTCGCACACTCCTTCCCCCTCGATATAGTATGACTCTCGCACCACCTCCTAGATGCATCCCTCTCTCTCTATCCTTCTCCCCGTGCCTCATTTGCTTCTAACACACACATGCATGTATACCGATCGATCTCCCAACATATACCTAGGTCGACTTTAACTATTCCCCCCCCCATCGATCGACGTATCTCACAAGTTATGTCTCTCCTTTCTCTGACAAAGGATGATTGATCTTCCTATGTAGTTATGTCTGCTTACCATAGGCATAACGTCCCCCTCATCATTCGTGCATGCCTCATGACCCGTCTCTCACACGCACGTGCATAGACAGGCAGCCATCCCCTCTCTTATTGATATTGCAGGCGTGCCCTCCGGTTGTCTAGCAAGCCTATCCCACCATTTGTTAGAAGCAACTCCACTACCACCCCCTCCAACACTCTAGCTCTGTCTCTCTCCCAACCTTATTCCTCTCCTACACATATGCATGGATGCCGATCGATCTCCCTTAATACGTGAGGTAGATCGATCTCCTCCTCCACACATATACCAGCCATTGTACCTTTATAGTTAATTAGGCCTTCCTCCCCCTACCACAAAACAATAGTCGAGCGCTGTAGGTAGGTATCCATGCCACAGAGACAAACTGCACCTGTCCCCTCTCTCGTTCTAGTAGGCCAACCACTCTATATCTTTGACGTGGGCACACACAAATTCGATGGCACTTTTTATCGATCGCGCGCGCACACACACACACACATCATCCCTCTCTTCGATTCTATGGACACCTCAAGTCGATGATACCTCCACTCTCTTCTCGTGGATCGCCCCCTCTATATATATGATATATCCAGGACTCTATTTCACACACATTGCATATGTTACATTTTTTTATTGACCTCCCCCAAAAAAAACTCTCACGAACCCACACACTATATCTCTCTACGTTTGTATCTCTCTCACACAACCCCACGTAGGTGGTGTACGTATACAAGAAGAGAATAGGTGCACCGTGCACGTACTCACGCTTCGTGCCCAACCACACCCGCGTGGGTACACGGTGGAGCTCATTTCTATACGAAATGGCAACCCACGTGCTAATTTGAACGCGTGTAGCGGTTGTTTACCTACGGAGGTCGTGTACCACGCGTGCACGAAACAAAGTTTGACTTGATGCATTGGCGCGTTATTTTTAAATAAAGTTATATCACTCAATGGCACGTACACAAAATATAAAATGATTTTTATGGAGAAAAAGGTAGTCCGCTCCACTATATACAATGGAGCCTGCCTGCCTGGTTTGTCTCTCTTCAGAATATCTCACACAAGGCTGCGGTGGCCTCTCTCTCTCTCTCTCTCTCTCTCTCTCTCTCACCGTTGGTCACTGATCCAGCCGCATCCCGTCCGCCGGCGGAAAGGGAGGACGTGCATCGATTCTCCGTTCGACGGCGCCGAGGCAGCACGTCCCGATCTGCGGTACAAGCCGTTCTCTCTGACCAAGCTCCGGAGCGGTAGGGCCTACGCCACCTGCTCGCTGCCGCAGTATGGGAAGATTCCGCCCGCTGCCGCTCACCTAGTTACATCCCGACGACCTCCAGGTATCCCCTTCGGCCTTTCTCCACTACCCGTCTTCCCACGTCGCTACATGTGGATCTTCCATAGTTCTTTGCCCAAAACGTAGCTCGTCCGGCGTACTTTCCATATTGCAATCTCGTCCTCACACCGTTTTAGACAAACACAAGCGTGTTGTTATCTTCCCTTAGGACAAGGAATATGCTTCTTTTTTGTCGTCGCAACTGTCATCAACAATATTTGTCTTTTTACAAATTTGAAATGGGCATATTTTAGAGTGTAGATTCACTCATTTTGCTTAGTATGTGTACTCCCTCCGTTCCTAAATATTTGTCTTTCTAGAGATTTCAACAAGTGACTACATACGGAGCAAAATGAGTGAATTTGCACTCTAAAATATGTCTATATACATCTGTATGCAGTAGTCCATTTGAATCTCTAAAAAGACAAATATTTGAGTAGTCACTCGTTGAAATCTCTAGAAAGACAAATACTCCGGAGTATATTTAAGAACCGAGGGGGTAGTGCACAGCCGCATGGGAGACTCAGACCGGTCGTTGCGCCGCATTAATAGTGAGTAATGAGCAGTCAAATCATAAGTCCCACCTTTCCCACTGTAAGTTGCTCGGAAGAAGCAACCATCAATACGCTCTTCTTTGAATCCGCTCATACTACTCCATCCGTCACTGTTTATAGAGCGCGCTTCAGAAAAATAAAAAATCTCTGGGACCAAGGCGATTAGCGATCGGCCTAAAAAATAGCATTGGTAGTTATAGCACGGCGTCTATTACTAGAGGAAATAATCCATACACGCATGCATGCAGTGCTTCCACCCCGGGTACACACATGGATGCACTTACTCCACTCCGTAGTACTACATCAAGAGAAAATTGTGGACTTGATTGCGGTTACCACGCCCTAATTAATTGAGCATTAAACCAAACGCATCTAAAGTCTCTCTGGTGGTGGAAATGCATTGACAGAAATGCATCATAATGAAGCGCGCCCTGTAAACTGTGATGGAGGGAGGAGTAGTATGAAGGTGCAAAACCAAGTACGCGTATGGCCAGTCGGTCAACGCACCTCCTCTTGGCATATCACTGACATGTGGGACCGGAGTGTGAGCAAACCGATCTCAATTGACGGCAAAATGGCCAACCCGCCGTTCCTTGAGAGAGACGAGTAGCGAGAACACACAGACGGGCTCACACAGAGGCCAAGATATATTCGAGCATGGTTGATCGATATCATCATTACATGTCGGGCTGCCGTTTTCCGCCCTTCTCCAGAATAAATGTGTACTTTATCAGAGATTAAAAAAATAAGAGTATAGAGGCTCCACCATGCGGTTCTAGTTGTAGTACTACTCGTACTACTAAACCTTGCGCTTGGCTCTTCGCCTCTTCGTGAAGTCGAACAATGATGGTACTCCGCATGTTTGGTACTACAGTGTATGCCTCTAGCAATCTGACACCGAATGAACTGATGCATGTCCACCGCCTGGGCGAGGGTACGTTGCATTAGTCAAAAGGCGTAAGCGAGCTTCACCTTGTCCTGCAAGCTTCTCCTCGTTCTGCGAGTTGACGGGACACACCAACAAGTAGTGCTAGTCCATACTCCCTCCTTTCTGGTTAATATGGCTTAATCTTTTTTGCGGGTAAATGAGAGAGCTTTATTCATATATAAGCATTCTTAGGATGATCAGCCAAGACACTGGTCACTAGGAAGCGAGGTCCCCCGCAAAAAAAGAAGTAGGAAGAGAGGTGTTTCATCAAGCCAGCTCTCGGCCACATTCAAAGTGCAGCAAGAACGGTTCGCACAAAGATGCGCCACATGGTTTACTGACCTGTTTACATGCTGAATAACAAAAAAGAGGAAATATTACTGAGCGCTCCTATTTGTAACAGGATATGAGCCAGAATTAAGCGAGAATTGTGGCGAGTGTTCCATGCAATCAACTTCCATTATCACATGCAAGAACCTTCGAAGAGAACCAAATGTGTTGAAGATTGCTTTATCACATTTTAAAAATATAATAAAAGTGCAGACGCTCCTCCATCCGATTCCTAGTACTAGTATAGTACATACCTCTATAGACTATAGTAGTAGTACTAGTACTAGTACACTTTGCGCTTGGATGTTCGCCTCTTCGGGAAGTGGAACAATAATAGTACTAGTATAGTGTATGCTTCTGGCAATCTGACACCGAATTAACTGTTGCACGTCCACCGCCTGAGCGAAGGAGAGCTTGCATTAGTCAAAAGTTTCTCCTTGTCCTGCGAGCCACCGCGCGCAAGCTTCTCCCGTCCTGCAAGCTTCTCCTCGTTCGGCAAGTTGACGGGACACAGCAAAGTAATGCTAGTCCATACTGCCTCCTCTCCGGTTAATATGGCTTAATTTCAAACGAGATATATACACTGTCTATCACTGTATATTTGTAAAAATAACGTCAGTGGACTTCATAATACGCTCATTGCGCTCAATATATACATTTTCCGGTGTTTATACGGTCACTAGCTCACCCTGGCTGAGTATGTTTGTGCATGCACGTGTAGGTTGAGCACTTGAGCGTGACCGTGTGTTTTCTGTCGTGTGCTCGGACATGCATGCATTAGGGCGTCGCGCGCGTTTTTGCATCCATGTATACATGTGACTGTTGCATACACCTAGGGGGTACGTGTAGGGGCCACTAAAGGAGCGGTCAAATCACATAGTAAGTTAGTCGGAAGAAGCAACCATCATTTCACTCTTCAATGACACGTACGCAATATAAAATGGTTGATATGGAGAGAAAAAGAAAACCACTATATATACACTAGCAGGAGCCTAAGCTACAAGCCTGCTTGCTTGGGTTGCTCTCTTCACAAGCATAGAACGACGGTGGCCACACCGCAGGTCACATATCCGGCCTGACCCCGCAGCTGGGGGAAGGGAACAATGTTCTACGTAGACGCGGTCGACATCGGCGAGGGAGAAAATCCACAGTCGGTGCGTCCCAATCGGGGGTCACCGCGGTATGGGCCGATGCCGCGTCCCAACCGCCCTTCTAGCTACAGCCCGACGCCTGTTTCGAAAATATTAGTGCATGTCAACAAAAATTATACTATCGCTGTTCCGTTTCGAAAAAAGCATATAAGCTCTTACTTCTTACCCAAAGGATCTTTATATCCAAGAGACACAAAATATCCATTCGATTGTTCGAAATTACTTTCACTGCTGATCTGATGTCGAGGTAATTGCTGCATAGCCACCAAAACCCCACCATCTCTTAAGCTAAAGTAGACCGAGCTAACCCCTATATTAGCATATTACTAAGATAAACAGAAGGCACTGTAGAATCATTTAGGACGTGAGCTTGTCAATCTGAATGTGGAGGGACACCAGCTTAGCCCCGGCCAGCAGCTTGGGCGGAACTGTGAAGAAGGTCAGCTCCTGCACGGCAATGTTGCCGGGATCCCTACTGCTTGTCACCTCCATTTCCACCTTGACAGCTTCGGTCCTGCCTTTGGGCTCCCCCGGCGGGCCATTCGCCCACAGCTTGGCCACGTAGTGCGGCAGTGGGGACGCCCCCGCTCTGATGTAGACGACCGACACGGCAATAGGCACGACGATGTTGAGCACGCCACCGACCAAGAAAAACGCGCGACCGTCCTCCTCCGCGAACAGCAAGAGTCGTGGCTCCGACAGTGGCACTTGTAGCTGGAGCACCTTGCCGTACTGGATCCTGTGCACGGGCATGGGATGCACGGTGCTGATGTGGTGGGAGAGCACCGGCGGCGGGCCTTCATAGCCGCAGACGGGCACGGGGCATTTGCAGGGCGCGAGCGGACACATGCTCTAGTGATCGGCGAGCTTGTGGTAAGTGACGTAGAGCCCACAGCCTTCGTGCGGGCACTCCACCCTCATCAAGGAGAGGACGGCGTCCACCGCCGTCTTCCGCACGTCGAAGCCACCGCCGCGCTCGCACTTCTGGCACTACTGCTGGTTCCCGGGGCGCTCGACGCAGCAGTCCGAACAAGCCAGGTGCCCTCCCTTGCACTGCACAAATCAATCGAACAACACATCAATCAAGAAACCTGCACCTTGCTCAATCAGCCGAACGGACGAGGTGTATTCGAACCTCATACACTGGAGGCTTCAAGGGGCGGAGGCACAAGGGGCAGTGGAGCAAGGTGAGGTCCATCGAGACCATAGAGAGCTCCATCGTCGGGTCCTGTTCCGTCTGCATGATCTCGCCCTCCTCGTGCACAACCATCTCTCGCTTTATTTGGGCCGGGGCATTACAAAGCTTTACGGTCACATATTCATACTACTTCAAGGTGCATTAAATCAACACATGCAAGTATCAAAAGGAGAGTCACGGCATGCATGCATGCGTTCTAATTAATGCATCGGTAAACGCAAATTATTGAAATATATCGAGTGCAGTGCTTTGATGTGTCGTGTCAACTCGTACAAGACCGAGAAGTTTGATTACTACAACGCCCTCTCGCCTTAACCGCACCTGCCTTTGGCTGCATGACAGGTGGGCCGCCGACCTGTTGGCCCACCTGTCATGGACGCAAAGGCAGGAGCAGTAAGTCAATGAAGCTGCGTCCCTCCCTCGCCCATGAGCGTGGTGGCTGGCAGGACTAGGAGAAGCTTTCGTTCGCTACACGCTCTCCCTCCCGTACGCGGTGGACATGCAGCAGTTCAATCGGTGTCAGATGGCCAGAAGCATACTGTAGTACTCCTCCACTGCAGTAGTACTCCATCATTGTTCGACTTCCCGAAGAGGCGAAGAGCCAAACGCAGCCCGGACGCTTGTGTGGCAGTTTCATGTGTAGAGTAGTCTAGGATAGCGTGTATCGTGCCTGTAAGCTTAAAATCGTTGGGGTCGGCTCCATGCTATATTTTTTTGATTAAAATAATATTCTAGCCCTACCTGTCATCCTGGTGATTCTAGTTTGCACGCTCATCTGGTCAAGACAGGAATATATATTTTAATTTGTGGTGGGGTAAATGTTAGAGGTTGCAGCAAATGGAGTATTGTACACTGCGGGTCTTTCAGCCATGTTTAGAGGCAACCATGTGGGGCCAGTGCTATGATGTGTTGCGTCAACTCGTACAACGAGGAGAAGCTTGATTTTACTACTACACGCCTTTCCCTCGCCCATGCGCGTGGTGGCTCGCAAACGAGGACAGGCTTTTGCTTATATTACTACAACAAGCTACCCCTCCCGCTCGCGGTGGACGGACATGCAGCAGTGGATTCGATACTGTAGAAGTAGTAGTAGTAACATCATTGTTCGTCTTCTCGAAGAGGCGAAGAGCCAAGTGCAACCCGAACATGGCAGTTGCGAACCTTGGAGCACGCATATAGCCAGGCTCTTCCATGAGACAAAATTGCTATGTGAGCCCACTATTGTAGTACTTGCTAGTATAGCCTTGTAAACCAGAAAGGAGTATTTGCCTTTCTAGAGATTTCAACAAGTGACTAGACTACACTGAGACGGAGTACATATGGAGCAAAATGAGTGAATCTACACCGTAAATAAATACGTAGTTCTCTCGTTTTCCTCTCGGCCTTGGTCGCGGTGCACAATATTGAGTATACTAGTACTATCATCTTGAAATTTACGAAGTCACCATAGGCACCTCGTCGTCGACGGGAACGTCTCCTGACACGCGATAGACGCGAGCGGCGTTCGCCTCCATAGGTGCTTGAATGCCAAGGAAGGAGAGGGTAGCGGTTCCCGAGACGTTGAACGGTCAATGATGCATCCTCAAATTACTCTACATGCAGAGGGAATTAATTGGAGAAGCAGAATAGAGCCAGCACGATGTGAATGCAACAGAGTTTGGATTCTCATATAAAGGCGCCCTACCACTCCAATCCATCTACTCCTTAGTCTCTGCGCAACACTGCTCACTCCAATCCAAGACCAAGTGACCAGAAGCACCTATGGAGGCGATGGTCGCGAGCGGCAGTCGGCTGTGCCAAATCATCCAAGGCGCCGGCCTGCGGCCCCGCACCGCACAGCGTTTCCAGACGGTGCTGGCGACCGCTGGCGTCGTAGCCCTTGCCGATGCCGGCTTCGCCTCTCGCATGGACGACATTATGGTCAACTCCATCCGCAAGTTCGCCGCCATCAAGAAGCGTGTAGCGAAAGCTCCTACTAGTCCTGCCAGCCACCACGCCCATGCGTGAGGGAGGGACGCATCTTCATTGACTTACTGCTCCTGCCTTTGCGTCTATGACAGGTGGGCCCAACAGGTGGTTGGCCCACCTGTCATGCAGCCAAAGGAGGTGCAGTTAAGGCACCGGAGCTCAGTCCGCGAGGGATAGGGTGTTGTAGTAATCAAACTTCTCGGTCTTGTACGAGTTGACGCGACACATCAAAGCACTGCACTCAATATAGGTCTTTGTACACATTTCAAATGGACTACTACATACGGATGTATGTAGACATATTTTGCTTCGTATGTAGTCACTTGTTGCAAACTCTAAAAAGACTTATATTTGGAAATGGAGGGAGTACAACGCATGCATGCATGCCGTGACTTCCCTTTTGATACTTGCATGTGTTGATTTGATGCACCTTGCCAAATTTTGACTATAAATTTAACTAACCAAATTTTCATGCATGTCACAAAAAATTACGGGGCTGTTTGGATTGTGACTATGTTTGTCTTATGTTGCCATATTATTTTTCTCACACTTGCCTAACTTGAGTTGCCCAAATTGTTAGACACACTTTGTCTTGCCTAAGGGAATCTTGCCAGACTTTTTGTGTCTATGACATGTGGGGTTCACTGCTAATAAAAAAATTCTTGTCTTAGGTGTGGCTAATAAAAAGACTTATATTTAGGAAGGGGAGGGATTAGAAAATATAAATAATAATGCATGTTGGGGGAACCCACGTTTCCGATAATTTTAGCCGTGGACTTGTTCATAATTTTTACGAGGGGGTGGTCGTTCATTTAATGGAGGGACTTGTACCAGACTTGAACGATACAAAGTGCGACCTGGCACACCGTAACACCACTTGGAACAAGCGGGTAGCTATCTCAAAAAACAATCAACAACTAAAAAACGGCGACCTGGCACGTAGTACACAATTTTAAATGATTGTTTTGATGGAGTGAAAAAGGAAAACTACCCCACACGTATATATAGGCCAGAGCCTCCGCGCTTGCTTGCTAGGGTTGCTCTATTCACACACTCTCATCCTCTCCAGATCTAAACAAGATAGGGGTGGTAACACTGTCTTTCTCCCTTCAAAAAACACTTTCTTTCTATCCTCACCGCTGGTTACAGATCCGGATGTATCCCCCTCCGCCGGTGAAGGGGAGGAGGGGCAGCGTTTAGGCCGTCGTCAACAGCGAGGGAGGAGACCCACTGCCGGCCGCACTGTTATCTCTGGTCGAGCGCTGGCGCGGGAGGTCCTCCGATCCCTTCATCGTTGCCCTAGTGTGGGCGGATCTGGCCTCCCGCCGCCCACCTATCCACATCCCGACGACCTTCAGGTATATCTTCCTTCGAAACCGCCTTAGCTCTACTTCCCCAGCTCGCTACGTCGCTGCATGTGCTTCATTTTGTACCTCTCAGCCCCTCTCGATCGGATGGTCCAACGTCACCTATTTTTCTTCTTCTATTGTTAGAGGTAAAGCTACTTCATGGAGTCGAATCTTGTACTTGGTTCAAACAAGAAATAAAGTGGGGGTGGGGGAATTTAGTATGTAGTACATCGGACTTGGTACAAACAGGAAGGAAAGGGGGTGAAAGTAGTACAGACTAGTCATCCAACCGGTCTCTTCGTCGAAAAGGGAAATATAGGGGTAACGCTGTACATAGTGGTATGACCAGGACTAGATTTGCTATCCACACATAGGAGTAGGTGGCTAGAGTGAACAAAAATGGGGCCAACCCAGATATGTTTCTTGGATGTTTGTTTCTCCGGGCAACAAACTATGAATCACCATTTATGCCCCTGTTTAGGTACATGGTGCTGGACTGCTGGTGCACCCACTGTCCCATGCCCTTATACCAAATATTTAGCTATTCTTAATCTAATGCCCCTGGTAAAAATGAAGCCATGCCATTGTTATAAGCCATGACAAGTTTAGCCAAATGTTTTTGCCTGTAATTGTTTGAGACTCTGACTGTTTCCTCTGTAGCTTTTTGTGCAAACAGGGATATCCATTTCACCTGGTTGCTGTTGTGACCTTTTGGTGCACTGCACAAAACTCTTCTTAAAAGAAGCGACTTTTGTGTTGTTTAACTGGAATGTCAGAATGGAACAGTTGGTTCATTTCGGTGGAACTACAGAAAGGGAGATCTGTGTTCCAATCCTCATCATCCATATTGGCACCATAACCTTCCTTTAGGTAAGAATGATATTTAATGCATGTGTTCATCTCTATTTTGCGACTGCCATGAGAAAATAATGCTATTTTTACTAGTACACTTGTACCCCCTCAATGACAAAACCAATTCTGAAATAGAAGGCCAATCATGTACTTGGTTTCATCAACTGGTGAGGAGAATGAGAAACAGAGCATGAAGAGGAAGAAGAAGAGTAAACAGTGCCAAGGCGATCTTGCTGAAGTCAGAGGCCTCAGTCGAGGCCATTCAAGGGCTCCGGCAACGACTACCTTACATGCGAGACGATCCTCCACGGAGCCCTTCCACTTTTGCTGTCTCACTTAATTAATTAGGAGTACTTAAGTACCACTAATTTATTGCTGCCTAATTTTCCTGTCGGAGTTAAACAAATCTTTAGTAGCACCCTATGCTGAATCATGTACGTGTGTATGTTTGTCTATGGAGGTGAATCATGTGGTGGAGCAGGGAGGGAATGCTAAATTTACCCATTAAGATAATGAGGGTGCTTCTATTTGTTAGTGTATGTTTCATCAACTAGTCCCATTATTACAGTAATCTCACTCTCTCAATATATGTGCCAACAGGGATGCTCGATTTTGGTGGAACTGCACAAAAACTTTGGGTGCTTCATTGCCTCGACAGCTTCCTTCCTTTCCTGTTTGTCGCTAATCTCGGCTTGCATTCTTGGTTCGCTGTCAGTCGCTTGGCTTATCTCGGCTTCCAGTCAAAGTAAATAGTAATTGATATGCTACCTCACACAGGTTGGTACTGGTCTTTATCCTGATTATTATGCTTGTCATATGTATTGGTAATTTGGTATTGTGCTACTGTTTACCGATTTCATAAAGGAGTAACTTGGAGCCTGAACTCGCAGGCAAATCATTACATCAGGTGATTTCAGTAGAACTGCACAAAAAGATCAGATGGAGAGGTACTTATGTTGCTACTATGTACTCCAAAGTTCACTCAGACAAGCATCGATGTTGACAAGAAGAAGTGCCTACATTCATTCGAGTATCAACCGGCGTCAACCAATTTTCAAACTCCAAGTATTAGGAGAGTGAACGCCAAAAATATTGCTTGGCGCATAGCCCAGAAAAACACAGTCCAGTCTTTGGTCCCAACTTGTGCCTTTTGGTTATCGGCACATATGGTAGCGAACTGTATGGCATGGAGTCTAAAGATTCCAGACAAGTTGGTTGACGCGTATATTCATATGGCACTTAATCAGTCTGCACACCAGGGATGCTCCATTTCAGTTGAACTGCACAAAAAATTTGGGTGGTTCATTTTCTCAACCGCCTCCTTTCTCGTCTGCAATGTAGAATTTTGGCGAGCTACAGGACCAAGATGAGCGAGTAAAGTAGTTGGATGAAAGTAGTGGCCAAGTTTCTCAAACCTCCCTCGGCACGAGGCCACTATTTGAGGATAAACCTACAAGCTAAGTGCAGATTGTCTGTGCTGCCTCTTATGTACTCAAAAGTTTACTCGTACAAGCATTAATTTTAGCAAGAAGTACCTCCGACTGAACACCATTTACCAGTCTGCATTGTAGAATTTTGGCGAGCTATAGGACCAAGATGAGCCAGTAAACTAGTTGGATGAAAGTAGTGGCCAAGTTGCTCAAACCTCCCTCGGCACGAGGCCACTATTTGAGGATAAACCTACAAGCAAAGTTCAGATTGTCTGTGCTGCCTCTTATGTACTCGAAAGTTTACTCGTACAAGCATTAATTTTAGCAAGAAGTACCTCCGACTGAACACCATTTACCAGTATGTACCCTAGGTAATTAAAGTTCATCCATGGATCATATTGGCTGTGATCTCAATCATTTGGATGCATAAACATACCGAACATGTGTATATCTGAATCTTTTTGTGAATTGTCTATGAATATTGTTGTGTGATCTATCAATCATTTGGATCCATAGACATTTTGAACTTGCGTATATATGAATCTTTTGAGTTGTTGATAGTGAATGTTGGCTATGAATATGAACATGTCCTGTGAACCTGAGTTTGATACGAATGTTTACCTTTTCTGTTGTGCTTGTGTGTGAACTTGTTAGTATGCCTACTTTGGGGTATGTGACGTGTGGGTGTCAACGGCACACCTTCTCCTGAGAAGAATTGCACCTGCTTTGTTAGGGTAGCAACGTCGCATCAGCTCTTTTTAATCTTTTTGCTCTGTCTTGCCCCCTCCCCCGCTCAACCCCTACCGTAATGTTTTCGGCCTCAAAACAAACATAGTACTGCGTTGTTTTTGGGGCTTGATGAAAAATCGAGTGCTGGTTTCTGTAGGTTGGCCCGCCCAGCAAATGGGCAGCTAGTCCACCACGGACTGGGAGGCTAAAAATACAAGTTGTATGGTCCAGAGGCAAGTAAAAAAATGCCATCGAGAGCCATCCACTTAAGAAAAAAATTGCTCCTGATGTGCTTCTTCATTCGTGTCGCCGGCCCCCTCTTTAATCCAGTTCGCTTGGGGATCTGGTATCATTTTTTTCCAGAGGGCGAACAAGTATCAGCCAGGCCTAGGTTTTGTATTTTAACATGCGTAGCCCACGACATACGGTGACAGTGGTTTCAACTTATTTTTTGAGGTCCATACCGGCCTATGGGCTTTTTCTTAAAGATCGGCAGCCCAATGTATTTTTTAACCACATTATATATATTATATTATTACTATTATCGTATATTTCATAGAGACTTATATATACATTATAAAAACATCCCACGTGTTATTAACTTATAAAAGTAAATGTTTAACAGAAGTTGGCAAGGAAAATCCTGGTTGTTTTTAACTCACAGGCAAGGAAAATCCTGGTGATTGCGTACAAAAGCTTGCGAAGATTTTAAGGACCAGTGTAATAATAACGCGCTCATTTTTATTTTGAACAATAACTCGCTAATTTTTTAATTATGTATATAAAAAATGTGCCTTCCGGTTTATTTTTTATATTAATTGCTCCTTCTAACATAACATTATATATATAACGAGCCCAGCTAATTCGTGTATTTGAAGGAAGTGCACATGGGCTGGGATTTCTTAGATAATATAAATGGGCCGCATTGACGCGAAATTATTTGTTCACCCAGCCCAGCAAATGGACTGTACATTCTAGAAAACATGGGTTAAATATATGCCACATTTTTGCAGGCTGACATGTGGGCCAATTGGTCGAAGCCTACGCAGGGCGTTGTCAACTTGGTCGGCATGCACCTTCAATCTCTCGTCTTCTTGCTCCAGCATTGCCGGGACCGCCTGGTACGGCCTCTGGCGGCTAGCGGCTCTGCTTAGCACGCATCGCTGCGAAGCGCTACCCCATCGCCGGCCGGGCTATCCCTCCACCCCTCCACACCTCCTGTTATTCTCCACCGACTGCAGCACCACGCCGCACCAGAACCAGTTATAACCCTTCTCCTCCACTCAATCTGCGAATCCACTGAAACATTTTCCCATCTTCAAGTCGTTCCCGTCTGGGGCCTCGCCGTCGTCCACTGCCTCGCTGCGCTCGGTGCAGCGTGTTCAACAAACGAGAGTCATCGGAAGAGGACTGTACGTGGAGAGCCTGGCGGCTGGGACCCACGAGGTCCATGGTCACACACAAGGAAAGTTCCTCCTTATTAAGCTGAAAAAATGTTTCCTCCACCTGACAGCTGGGACCCACCGGCTGTATCTTCGCACGGAAGGAACTGCCTCCTTGTTATGCGAAAAAAATTATTCCTCCCATTGACAGCTGGGACCCGTCAGATTTGGTGGCTGACTTGTGGGCCTACTAAGCGGCCGTGTACGCAGGGCTTTGTCAACTTAATCAACAAATGATTGTAGCAGCTGGACCGTTGGATGTTAATCCAACAACCGTGCTCCTTCTTCAACCTCTGTTCTTGCTCGTGTCTCCCGTGGGCGGCACTGCGGCTGTGCTGCAGCACACCCGAACCAGTCAAGTTTCCCACTCCTCTCCATCTACGACTCCACTGTCCCGTCTTCCCCATCTCCGGGACGTTCCAGTCTAGGGCCTGGCCCTCGTCCATCGGCCTTTGGTGCGCTCGGCACAGTGTGGTCAACATGGTCAACAACCGAGAGTCATCAGAAGATGACTGTACGTGAGAGGCTGACAATGGGGACGCACCACGCCCATGGACGCATGCATGCAACGGAACGCAGCGTGGTCAACGTGGTCAAGGGATGACGTCCATCGGAAGTGTACTGTACGTGGAGAGGCTGACAGCTAGGTCCATGGCCGTAGCAAGGAAGTGCCTCCTTATTACGCGCAAAATAATTATTCCTCCACCTAACAGCAGAGACCCACCGGACGGGCCACCGTATTTTGCAAAAAAAATGTTTCCCCCCTGACAGCTGGGACCCACCGGGCGGGTCACCGTATTTCGCGAAAAAAACATTCCCCCCGCTGTCAGCTCGGACCCACCGGAAGTGCCTCCTTATTACGCAGAAAAAATGAATACTCCCCCTGCTAGCTGGGACCCACCTTGGTGGGAGGCTGACTTGAGGGCCTACTAAGTTGACGGGGACGAAGGGCTTTGTCAACTTAGTCAATATGAACGATTCTAGCTCCAGTGACCGTACGATGTCCATCCAATCGCCGTAGTGCTTCTTCAACCTCTGGTCTTCTTGCTCCAGCCGCCCAAACCAGCGCCGGTCGTGTTGCGTGCTCCTGCCTCCCGTGGCCGGCTATGATGCCGCGGAGGCCTCACCGCCCCCTACTACTCCCACCGCTGGCCAGGCCATCCCTCTACTCACCCACACCCCCTGTTATTCTGCGGCGACGGCAGCCTCACACCGCAGCCGAACTAGTGAACCCTCGTACTCCTCTCCGCGCGGGCTTCCACAGCCGCGTCTTCCCCAGCTCCGCATCGTCCCCTTCCTAGGCCTCGCCGTTGTGCACCGGCCTTTGGTGCGCTCGGCACGGTGTGGTCAACGTGGTCAACAACTGAGAGTCATCGGAAGATGACTGTACGTGAGAGGCTGACAGTGGGGACGCACCACGCCCATGGACGCATGCATGCAACGGAACGCGGCGTGGTCAACGTGGTCAAGGAATGACCTCCATCGAAAGTGTACTGTACGTGGAGAGGCTGACAGCTGGGTCCACGGCGGCCGCAAGGAAGTGCCTCCTTATTACGCGCAAAATAATTATTCCTCCACCTAACAGCAGGGACCCACCGCACGGGCCACCGTATTTCACAAAAAAAAACGTTTCCCCCCTGACTGCTGGGACCCACCAGTTACATCTTCGCACGCAAGGAAGTGTGTCCGGGCAAAAAAACGATTCGCCCTCCTGACTGCTGGGACCCACCAGCTATATCTTCGCACGCAAGGAAGTGCCTGACAGTCGGGACCCACCTGGTCGAAGCGTCCGTAGCGTTGTCATTCTGGTCGCGAACGTGTACGTACATACTGGTCGATGTAGAGCGCGCACGTGTCGTAGTAGAGGCGCGCATGTAGCATGTACACGTACGTACAACGGCCAGTGTGCAAGAAACAAAATACGGCCACATACGTACATACGGGCGGGGTCTCGAACGCCTACTCGCGCATACATACAGCCAGGGCTCGTGTACATGGCTGGGTCGGAACGGAGAAACTGCGTCGTCGTCGTGTTCATGGGGAGGCAATGGAATGCGTCGTGCTCATCGGGAGGCAACGGAACGCGTGGGAGCCAACCGGCTTGGATGGAACAGCCGATGGAAACAAGGCCTGGTGTACCGCATAACGGAGGAAATGGCCTTGTGTTTGACCGGACACGTTCGAATGGGATCCTGTTCATCGGGAGGTGTCTGGCGTACCGCAAAACGGAGGAAACGGACCTCCTAGGGTCGAAACAGGGGTCCTGTTGATCGGGAGGGGTGTGGCGTACCGCAAAACGGAGGAAACGGACATGTGTTGGAGCGCTACGGTCGAAACGGGGGTCCTGTTCATCGGGAGGGGTGTGGCTCGTCGACCTCCTCCAGCCTCTACCTGCAACTGTTCATCCACGGGCTCCTGTTCATCCAGCCTCCACCGCGCGCTACTCCACCGGCTACTATTCAACCAGCCCTCTCCACGGGCTCCTGTTCAACCACCCCTCCACGGGCTACTGTTCATCCAGCCCTCCACCGTCTACTGTTCATCCAGCCCTCCACAGGGTCCTGTTCATCCAGCCCCAACCGGCTCAATCGATCGGGGTCCTGTTCATCCAGAGGCAACACCATAGGGTCCTGTTCATCCACCCCTACCGGGAACTGTTCATCCAAACCCCCCAGCAATGCTCACTGTTCATCCAGAGGCAGCATCGATCAGCTTCAGTTAGCAGCAGTAGCGAAGGAATCACTCGATCGGGTTCAGTTAACAGCCATCGATCGATCGCTCGAGTTCAGTAACGCGTAGCCTGCAGTGCAATCGCTCGGGTTCAATTAGAGCCCAACGCCTCGCACCCACGCGCGTGCGTGTACGAGAGAAATGCGCATCGCTCGGCCCCGACCACACACCGTAACCGGAACACCCCGATATATTCCTCGCCCTTGCTTCGACCATGGTTTTTTTCGTCATGGATGACCCAAAGAATGTCATGCAGCTGCGTCTCTGGCCCGCCCAGGACGAAAAGCCCATTTTCTGTCATGATAAATGTCATAGAAGTAGGAGCCCACCACATCTATGATGATACCGGGTTTTTTCACAATTATCGTCATAGAAGTATCATAA